>NC_046372.1:20969564-21199564 GCF_011125445.2 Fundulus heteroclitus
TAATTCTACTTTCTGAGTCTTTTGCGAGATGTTTATTATGCTTAATTTTTCTTGCAGCTTTCCTAAATCTTGTATTATCTGTCTTCTTTCTATTACATATTTCCCACATTTTAATATAACATGTTCTATTGTTTCCTTTTCTCCACAATGTTGACATATTCCTGTATCATGTTTATTTATTACAAATAATCTATCAGTAAGTCCTGTGTCGCCAAACCTTAATTAATTCTTGATTTATCCTCTCTCCTTTATCTCCTTTCTGTTCTCATTTCTCCTACTCTCTTAAATGTTATGCTAGCTTCCTTTTTCCCTTCATTTTGCTACTTTTCTTAATTTTATGTTTAAATATACTTTTCACCTCTGATTTGCTTGCACTAAGTCAAAAATCAATTTCCTCTGTTGTTGCCCTTTTTGACACCCTATCTGCTATCTTGTTTCCCTCAACTCCAATGTTTGCTGTTACCCATTAAAAAATAACTGAAAATCATCTCATCTGAAATCTGAACAATATTGCTGTGTTTCTTTTAAACAGTCTGGTCTTCTTTCTGAATGACAAGTGTTGAACTTGGGTCTGAATATACCACTGCTTTTAATAAAATGGCAAACACTTCTCCTGTGTATACAAACAATCCCTTATTGATATGATTTCCTTGTATTTATGAAATTCTGGTACAGTGATTGCTATTCCTATTTTTCCAAGACAGTTTTTTTATGCATCTTAATGTTATGTTCATTGCACAACAATGAACATAACAAAAAAACATAAGCAGAGCTAACAGAGCTATGGAAATAGTATAAATTAAATGCCAACAGAAAGCTGAACAGGTGTCAAACAAGGATCTAAGGATGAATAAAACAAACACTAATGCAAACACAGACTGCAGGATCTCCAGGGGTTACCATAAGTTATCACACCCATGGGGATCCTGACATGGACATGTTCCTAAAAGCTCCTACTTGGTCTCGTGAACATGATTTTATCTTTTATTCGAAGGTTACTTTGACTGCAATTTACAGATTGTTTGCTCTTACAAGACATTTCCCAAAAAAAGTTAAAATGCAAAACAACTGGACTTTTTTCTGAAGTTTGAAGACGTCTCGCTTCCCATCCAGAAAGCTTTCTCAATTCAAATGTCTGGAGTAGTGTGGAGCTCCAAGCTTTATATTATTGCCCAAAAAGGCCTTGTTATGGCTTAGATAACATGCAAATTAACCCGAAACTGGTCCACCGCTTTGCAATGGGGACAATGGGCATCCTGAGGACAAAACCCCCAAACCTAAGATGAGCGGAGTGATGTATGCAGTTCAGTGCAGTGAGGAATGTTCTGATCTTTATATTGGAGAAACCAAACAACCTCTCCACAGACGCATGGCTCAACACAGGAGAGCTACCTCCTCAGGTCAAGGACTCTGCTGTCCACCTACACCTTAAGGACAAAGTACACTCTGTGAGGACCAACATGTTCACATTTTGGACAAAGAAGACAGATGGGTTTGAAAGGGAGTTGTGAAGGGAAGCCATCTACGTTAAGAGAGAAAAAACAACCTTAAACAGAGGAGGAGGCCTTAGGTTCCAACTCTCAAAAACTTACAACACAGCTATAGGATTAATTCCTTTCAATCTTCACCTCAACCTCACCTCAATGCTGGTGATCACAACATCTCCCCTGTAAACCAGGCAACGATGACCCCAACAACTCCCCATTGCAAAGGGGTGGACCAGTTTCGGGTTCATTTGCATGTTATCTAAGCCATAACAAGGCCTTTTTGGGCAATAATATAAAGCTTGGAGCTCCAAACTACTCCAGACATTTGAATTGAGAAAGCTTTCTGGATGGGAAGCGAAACATCTTAAAACTTCAGAAAAAGTTGTTTTGTTTCTTAACTTTTGTTAATGGTCATGATCTGGATGACTGAGAATCTTCACCAGAGCTTACAAGAAATCACTTTTGGAGCCCTTTTGCAGTTTTTAAAATTTTTAAATTTTGGTTTGACCTTTTATGAAGATCACTGTTGATTTCCATCTTCCTGCCCATCTAGCAATAAGAATGATTTGAAGAATGTTCTTTATCGACTTTTTCTCACTCCTGGTTTCATTCTTTAAGATACACCTTCTGCTTTCATGCAGCCTTTGGTTGTTGTCACTTATTAACATGAAAATATCTTTTCAATGTTATTAAGCCTACATTTATATCTCTGTGGGTTAGCAACTCTTCACCTTCAGCCTGACATATCTCAGCATTCCCTCTGCAGAACAAAACTGTGTCTTTGACAGAATTGCAGACAGGATTTTTATCTCTTTCATGTCTCTACATGTTGGTTTTGAGGAAAGCAGTTTTTCTCTGCCGGAGCACACCTGAGCGGAGGATTCCCAGGGAACCTGCTAGCATACATCCAGTCCTGGAAGCTTCTGCTGAGCTACTCACCTTTTTTTGGTCTGAGTGCTGCTGCATGTAATCAGTTTCAGTGTGAGACCGACACTCCTTCCCTACAGGCCTGAACCAGTTAGGGAATGCTGGCAATGTCGACTGAACCCGCCTGCAGAGCAGCACATCCTCCTCTGCAGCATGTTTGTCACATCCAGATAGGAAAACCTGCTGCCTTTACTTTCCCTAGAAAACCAAAGCTTTGCTCCAAATGTATGAACCTTTCATAAGCAGCGTTAATTCCATCATAATTTCTCCAAGCTGCTCATCATTTACTGCTGGGATGGTCTGAGGGGATCAGAGTTTTTACTAAACTAAAACTATTAGAAAACTAAAAACAATTCACAACAACAACTTTTCTAAGTTGTCTAAATAAAAACGTTTTTTGCTGTTTTGCTATCAGAACCATTGTTTCCTTCGTGGTTATTGTTCATGAAACAGAAATATATTGTTTGGTAATAATGATCTCAGTTTTCTTTTTGTTTGTTACTCTGATTTATAAATGCACATTTATGAAAATCTGCTTAAGGTTTCAGGTAAATTTAGCAGGAAAGGTAAGAAATAGGCACCAGAATGTGGTTCTAGAAAAGACAATTATGTTAATGATGTGTTTGGTTTGCGTTTTGTATAATAAATGATGAGAATCGAAAGTACACTGCTCTTATGTCCATTTAAGGAAAACAGAAGTGCTACAGCAGTTGTGCTAAAACATACATGCAGAGCTAAAGCTTTTTTTTTCCAGAGAAAATCATCTCATGTTTGAGCATACTTGTTCTGCACAGTCTAAATGTTTACCTGCAACAACAAAGCTGTGGTTTCTTATAGCGTCATGTTAAATACGTTTAGCGACATCATATTTCATATTTGCTCATTGCAAATAAGACCAGATTGAGAAAATGTGCATTAAAACTAAACCTGTTAATCTATAAAAATGTGAAGTAGAGCAGAAGCACAGGCACCTAAACTTCCTCTCTGCAGCCGGTTTGGTAAACTTCAGTTAAGTCCATATAAGGACAGTTGGGAAGAAGCTTCAGACTAAAGCTGGAGGGGGCGGAGTTACACCTGAGAAAGTTCAACAGTACACAAAAACCTTTACAGTTCCTAAATAACTTATTTTAGCGTTGGTATGAACTTTAACCATATTGCTTTGAGGATTAAGTGCATGAAAACAGAAACAGGAAAGCCTTGCTAGAGAAAAAAACATGCAAATATAAATTATAGTGACGTGTCAGTTCAGCTCTGGTTTTATTGACACTATGGAACAGAATCACACAAGTCTGGACACGCTGAAGATCTAAACATCTGAAGAAAAAAAAGATATCCTATAAAACACTGCTTTAGAAGAGAAAAGCTGATTAGGATCTGAATGGCACGTAAACGGATATAAGTCTTAACAACAGTAAAACATTACTTAAGACACATTTTCAACCGGACGGTGAGCAACAAAACCTGACCTGATTTTTTTAAACTTAAAAAAGATAATTTCTTCAGCGTTCATTGAAAATTATATTACAATCATTGGGTCTTTACTGGGTTCTAAAATGATTTCAAGCTCAGTGGTATAAACAGATTCCTCACTGTTGTGGACAATCTATGAGTAATAAAACTAAGTACATCCTTGCAATGTACTTAAAGGAAAAGGTGGGAGGCAGCTATTGCTAATAAACTCCCTTGACCCCCTAATTTAATACATCTGGTGCGTGGTGTGTGTCAACACCTCCTGAAGTCTGAGCCAAACTGGGTCATCAAGAGACCATGATCACAACAAAAGAAGCTAATCCCCAATCAACCTGATTAAAATCATGTGGTGGAATGAGCTGTGCAGGAAATTTCCTGCAGACCACAAAGACCTGAAACGGTTGAGGAGATGATGAGTAAATTATGCTCTTGATAAGAATAATAATTGTGCTGAACCTTCTTGAAGAGGAAATTAACAATGGGCTTCACCTTGAGCCGCCAGGACAACACAGACATAGCCACTCAGTGAAATCAATTCCTTCAACACATGAGATGATGGTGCAGTGGGTAGTGCTGTTGCCATGCAGCAAGAAGGTCCTGGGTTCAAGTCCTTCCCTTGCCCTAGAGCTGCTGAAGTATTTACTGGGAAGATAACATGACTTGGAGAAATTATGAATGTCAGGGAAGTGACTTACTTAGATTGGGCAAAATGGATTCATGTCATGTCTCGAATATGGTGAGACATTCTCCACCAATGCCATGTGAGGAACACTGATGGTATATGGATACTCTCCCTTGCATAAGAATGTATGTTCTAGATTCTATATAATGCTGATGTAAATGATCATTCTCTTGACCATTTTACCTTTTTCCTGCATTGTGACCAAGATAAGAGCCCAGTACTGTGCTGCACCATCTCTCTTGCTTATTAAATGTGTTAAGCTTAGTTTCTGTCTCAAGAGTAATTTCTTACTAAATAAGTTATTAATAAAAGAAGATCGCTCCTCCAGGATAAAGGATTGGGAGGACCACTGAGAGAGGGTGGCAATATTTAACAAGAACACAGGGAGATGGTGTGTCACAGTAACATCATACCATATTCTATCTAAAATGATACCTTTAGTTCTTCAATAATTTTTTTTTGTTATTTCTATCTAAACTGATGAAATTGTGCTCATTGCTCTTTTAAGGATCTACTACTACTTCTCCAATAGTTTGCCACTGAGCTTCATTTGCTCCATTTTCACATCTACATGCCACCACCACCAGCTCTGCTCCTGCATCCAGACATCCAACACCTGCCTCGTCCAAAATATATTCACCGTGGCTCTCAATGAAACCTCCTTCATCTCCATCGGTCCTTTTGGTCTGTTGCTCAGTGTCCACCGAGGAACACCAGCTGCTGCGCTGATCACAGTATGCTAGACCACCAGGCTAGGTCAGCTTGCAAGGCCATCAATCCCAAGACTTCTGTCAACTTTGGTCTTCTAAATGTCCGTTCTCTCAAGGGGCATCTTGTGCAGGACATCCTCCTTGACCATAAGTTAGATTTAACCGAGACATTGCAGCAGCCGAGGGATTTTACTCCACTTAATGTTGCAACTCACTCAGGGTTTGTAAAGTATAAATTGCGCAACCTTGCTATTCCAGTGGAGGGGGAGGTCTTGCAATAACCTACTGCAACAAGTGGAAGATAACGCCTGTCAATGTTCCTGCCTGTCACACATTTAAGGCTGTATGTCAGTTCTCTGGTCCTGTTCCCACTATTGTTGACACCCTGTATCGCCCCCCCCCCCCCCCCCCCCCCCCCCAACAAGAGTTTTATTACTGACTTGTCAAATTTCCTGATACAGCTATCTGCACTCTCACCAAACATAATACCTTTGGGGGATTTACCAATCATATGGACAATTCCAACAATGTTATCACCAAAGAGTTTAATTCATGTTTGGACAGCTTTGGACTGCAGCAGTATATCAACTTTCCCACCAAGTTAAAGCACTTATTTTAGACATGATTTGTTGTGCATGTGTTACACCTGCTGACTGCAAAGCAGATTCTCCCTTCTTTCAGATCATATACTTTTATCATTCAGTGTCAATCTCTCATTTTCCAAATGTAACCCTCCATACAATATAACTTTCCGCAAAATTAAGGACATTCACTTGGACACTTTATGTTTTTTCATCAACAGTCTTCCCAGTGCTAACAGATGAAATACTGTCACACTACAACTGCTTTCATAACCTTTTAAACAACCTTGCTCCACTCAAACTCAGATCTTTTTCATTTACTCATACTTCACCTTGGTTTATTCCCACTCTTAGACAATTTAAAGCAAAAGGATGTCAACCTGAAAGACTTTACAAAATAACTGGTCTCACTTTGCACAAAGACAGGTATTTAACTCTTCTTTACAACAAAGACAGCATCTCTAAAGCCAAATCCACATATTATTCCAGCTTATTCAGCTCGAATAAAGGTAACTGAAAGGCTCTTTTCTCCGTCCTTACAAACATTACAAACCAACCGGATTCACTTCCTCCCCATCTGTACTCCTGACTTCTGTAACATATTGGTATGTTTTTTTTTTTTGTTCCAAGATTGGAGAAATCCGCCGACAGCTATTACCCACCCCAGTTTTCTCAACTGATTTACTTTCAGTATTTACCCTAACCTCAGTAAATGAAGTCTCCAAATTAATTAAAAAATCAAAATCTTCATCTTGCCAATTAGACCCTCTATCTACTGTCCTTATTAAAGCCGTCCTCCCCTCGCTTTCCCCTCTCATTACAAACAGTATTCACTCTTCCCTTAACACTGCTGTTCTTCCCTCAGCTCTTAAAACAGTTGCTGTAACCTAAATTCTAAAAAAATTTGGATCAGACCCCAATAACCTTATTCAGTTTGATCCAATCTTAAATCTTCCATTTATTTCCAAACTTCTTAAAAAAATAGTTGCTGCTCAACTCCATGCCCATCTATTCCTCAATATTTTATATGAACAATTCCAGTCTGGTTTCCGTCCTCTTCACAGCACTGAAACAACACTTCTCAAAGTCACTAATGACCTACCCCTTGCTGCTGACTCTGATTTTCTATCCAGTATCCTTCTGCTTAATCTGACAGCAGCCTTTGACACAATCTCCCACACCATCCTTCTAGACAGACTTTCCTCTCTTGGTATCATAAGTATGCCCATTACCTTGTTTCATTCATGCCCTTCAGGTCGCACTCAGTTCATTCAGTTAAAATCTTTCACTTCCCGTCAAGTCCCTGTCATCTCCGGTGTTCCCAGGGTTCTTTCCTGGGGCCCCTTGTTGTCCCTTCTTTACATTCTCCCCCTTGGTCATATTTTTCAAAAATATAATATTCACTTTCACTGCTATACGGATGACAACCAGCTCTACATCTCAATCAAACCCAACTCCACACTCAGGCTTCACTGCCTGCCTCCTTAATATAAAATACCGGTTCACCTTAAATTAAATTCCAACAAAACAGAACTTAATTTATCCATCCATCCCTCCATCCATCCATCCATCCATCCATCCATCCATCCATCCATCCATCCATCCATCCATCCATCCATCCATCGGGGTCAGGTCGCGGGGGTAGCAGCTTCAGTAGGGAGGCCCAGACGTCCCTCTCCCCGGCCACTTGGTCCAGCTCCTCAGGAGGAATCCCAAGGCATTCCCAGGCCAGCAGAGAGACATAGTCCCTCCAGCGTGTCCTGGGTCTTCCCCTGGGCCTCCTCCTGGTGGGACGTGCCCGGAACACCTCACCAGGGAGGCGTCCAGGAGGCATCCTAACCAGATGCCCGAGCCACCTCAACTGGCTCCTCTGGACGTGGAGGAGCAGCGGCTCTACTCTGAGTCCTCCCCGGATGACTGAGCTCCTCACCCTATCTCTAAGGGAGAGCCCAGACACACTACGGAGAAAACTCATTTCAGCCGCTTGTATCCGGGATCTCGTTCTTTCGGTCACGACCCAAAGCTCGTGACCATAGATGAGGGTAGGAACGTAGATCGATAGGTAAATCGAGAGCTTCGCCTTTTGGCTCAGCTCTCTCTTCACCACAACGGATCGGTACAGCGCCCGCTTCACAGCAGACGCTGCACCAATACGCCTGTCGATCTCCCGCTCCATCTTCCCCTCATTCGTGAACAAGACCCCAAAATACTTAAACTCCTCCACTAGGGGCAGCACATCCTCCCCAACCTGAAGAAGGCACTCTACCCTTTTCCGGTTCAAGACCATGGTCTCAGTTTGGAGGCACTGATTTTCATCCCGGCCGCTTCACACTCGGCTGCGAACCGCTCCAGTGAGAGCTGTAGATCACGCCCTGATGAAGCCAATAGGACCACGTCATCCGCGAATAGCAGAGACGCAATCCTAAGGCCACCAAAACGGATCCCCTCAACACCTTGGCTGCGCCTAGAAATTCTGTCCATAAAAGTTATGAACAGAATCGGTGACAAAGGGCAACCTTGGCAGAGTCCAACTCTCACCGGAAACGAGTCCAACTTACTGCCGGCAATGCGGACCAGACTCTGACACCGGTCATACAGAGACCTGACAGCCCTTCTTAGAAGGCTTGGTAGAAGGGTGACACAGAGACAGATAGGACAAACAACCATTCACACTCACCTAAGGCCAACTTAGAGAGACCAATTTATCTAACAGTCATGTTTTTGGACTGTGGGAGGAAGCCAGAGTATCTGGAGAGAACCTATGCATGCACAGGGAAAACATGCAAACTCCATGCAGAAAAACCCAGAGTTGGACTCAAACCCAGAACCTTCTTGCTGCAAGGCGACAGCGCTACCCACTGGTCTACTGTCCAGCCCCTAAACAATCTCCATAACTTTTCTATTCCTATAGATAACTCCTCTATCTTTCCCTCTCCACAGGTCAAAAGTCTGGGTGTCATCCTCAATAGCACCCTTTCCTTCACCTCCCATGTCAATAATATCACTCCGTCTGCTTATTTCCATCTTTGTAACATGAATCATCTCCGTCCTTCTGTTACTCCTCACTCCACTGCTGTTCTTGTTCACAGTCTGGTCACTTCCCTAGATTACTGTAACTCTCTTCTTCCACATAAAACACTTCATAAATTACAACTGGTCCAAAACTCACACAAAGCCCTTCAATCCATTACATCACACCGACTCTGCAGCAGCTTCATTGGCTTCCAATCACACATCGTATCAACTACAAAGTACTCCTCCTTTCCTTCAAAGCTATCCACAACTTCGCATCTCCATATTTTTCTGATCTTTACATGGCTGCACCTTTCCGTACCCTGAGATCCTCTTCCTCCATTCATCCTATTATCCTGCCGGCCCATCTTGTTAACATTGGGAACAGAGCATTCAGTCGCTCTGCTCCCCAACTCACTCCCATCTGACCTCCGTAACACAGACTCATTACCACATTTCAAATCCAAACTCAAAACTCATCTGTTTAAACTGGCATACTCCATCTGATCTTAACGATATTGTCTAATTTAAACTGTATTTTGAATTGCATTTCTAAAAACACATCAGTTTTTTTGTGACCTTGAGTGTCAAGAAAGTCGCCTATAAATAAAATGTATTATTAATCAGAACCAGCTAGATAAACCAGGGAACAGTTAGAATTAGGAAACATCTTGTGGATTTATTGTTAGCATCGGCTTTTATGAAATTATTTTTGATTACATCGTTCTAAAACAGACTGTAATATTTCCCAAAATCCAAGCTCTCCAAACATTTTCCACCTTTATCAGGCACTCTGCAGCATAACAATGATGACTTTAAAAACACAAGACAGTTTAATTGTGCAAACAAAAATAGGCCAAAGTTTCAACATCTGCCTGACTGACCTCATTAGAGTCTAATTATAATGTGTCATTCTTACTCATTGGTTTAACATAAAGGAAACCCAATATCATTGCATCATTATCATGTTGATGGTTATAAACAAATAAACAAATAGAAATATTCGTCTTTTTATGTGACAAAGAGTAAAATGTGGCACTGAGGATACTTCCTTATTATATAAATACCTTTCAGCTCCACCACGGCTGCTACATCTAGGTTATTTCACTCAATAAAGAACTCTAAATGTACTGTTAGGTTGAAGCCACAAAGAGGAGCTGAAACACAAATCTGAATAATTTCATGGCTCACATCCAGGCAAACATCATGCTGCTCATCCAGGCCAGTTTATTATTCTGTAAATGTCATTGCTCATGCATGAATGTTGAATTAATCAGATAAAATCCAACCATGAAACAAAGTCACATGTTCTGGTTGTATTCTTGTGAAACACAAGATTGAAGTTGGGAAATGTGGAAAGCTTTTCAAAGTGCAACAAAAATTCCAATTTTGCAACAAAGGAAAAAAACCATGTTTAATTGATTTATGTGGAACAACAGGAAACAATCAGCAAACTTGTAAGACTTAAATTTGGTTCCGATTTAATTCCAGATTGACACCTGAATTAAAAAGGTTCCTGAGTGTAAATGTGGCTTGAAGACCCTCTTTCAGTTGGAGTCTTATGAGCTGGGATTAAGTGAGATCAGTGAGTCATTTTGTTGTTGGGTATTGCCTCAGGGTGTCCTCATGTGGCCACAGGTGACATGCAGAGACCTGCAGAGCTCCACTCTGAATGTCAGAGAATCACATCATGAAGTTCCTGAGGAACTTTATCAAAGTTCTCTGAACATTTTCATCTGTGCAGATAAAAGGTTAAACTAAAAAATCACTCAATAACTTTCTTAACTACAGAAGAACCTTTTGTTTTTATTTTCACTGCCCAGCAGCATTGTTTATGTTCACTGATCCTTCCATGCCGGTGATCTTCTGAGTCAATTAGATGGGTTTTTCCTTTCTGTGGAAAAACTGCCGGTTTTGTGGGTTCGTCCGAATTCAGGGACTGCATCCTTCATAGGCCGTATTTGAAGGCCGGTTACGTCACGGTGATGTGCTAAAGGCTGTTCAAAATCAATGGCTCCTTCAAATCAGGCTCACAAATGCAGCCTTCTTTTCCCCAAATTTGAAGGATGGATCCGACCTATCATTAGTGGCTAATTCTATCTCATGATCCAAGAGGATTGTTTTACCAGAAACAACAATGGTGGACAGGAGTGAAAAGATGAGAATAAAGTTGGATATATTATGCTTTCTGTGACATAAAATTAACTTCTAAAACATTTTCAGGTAAGAAATTAGGTGTGGAAACCTGAAACATCAGCTCAGTGTATTGGCATATTGCTTAACCTTAAAAGTGCTCGGGCGCATTCTGACATCCCTGCTCGGCTTAACTCGCTGACTTGGTGAGCTATGCTAGCAGCTACAGCTGCCCTGGGGCAAGCTGACAGAGGCAGGGCTGCCATTCACCGGCGCCACCGGGCCCTCTGACCACCGCCAGAGGGCCCGGGTGAAGTGTCTTGCCCAAGGACACAACGACAGAGACAGTCAAAGAAAAACACCAAGAGTAGAATGCAAGGGTAAATAACAAAGTTATTTGATAGTGGGAAAATAACTCCAGCCTATAGACCTAACACAGAATAATAGAGTATGCAAAATTTCCTTTCGAACAATTTCCATAACGTACCATGCTTATACAATATGCAGTTTGTATCATAGTCCAGCAACATCACAGGTAAGGTTTGTACAAGTTACCGTAGCATCCTGGTACAGTGTAAACAATGAATTGCTGAGTCAGAACCTGTGCAACAATTTGTATTTAAACAGATATAATGTCTCTCAGGAGCAGCTAAGATTATAAAGCTCCTTAGAGCATCTGGGACACAGCAGTCTGTCACTGAAAGAGCTCTCCAGCTCTGCACCAGCCCCTTGCATGGGGAGGAAGACATTGTCCATCAGTGATGGGATTTTTCTTACAGTCCTTCTGTCTCCCACCCATAGCCACCTTAATGCACAGGCTTACCTGGGCTGAAGCTGAAGCCCAGGGGCCTGCAGTGTTAAGGGGCCTACCGTTTCGAGATCACATGATGAGCTGAAAAAAATAATCCAATTGTTTCGTAACCATTGATGTAATATACAGTATATATTTGATGTTTGTAACTTGTCAGGCTTTCTGCCTGTCAATCATTTTAGACATGTCTATGACTTTAGATTCAGACCGCTGATTTCCCCAAGTTAAAAATGACCCATGATGGGTTGACCAATCAGAATGTAAAGAGCTAGCGTTTGGCTGAGTACTTCCGCTGTTAATCAGTGACGATTGTTAACACTTTGGGAAATAGATTTGAGAGCAGTGCACGAAAAAGAAAAAAGAAAAACCAAATTTGTTAGGAGTTTCAGCTGCGACAGACGGGCGACCTGTCCAGGTGAACCCTGCCTCTCGCCCATTGACAGCTGGAGATAGGCACCAGCAACCCTCATGACCCCATAAGGGATGAAGCGTGTAGGAAAATGGATGGATTGATAGGAGTTTCAAGAATTACTGGAAACTACACCAAAGAAGGTAATCTGGTTGAAAGATCCTCTCAGACCACATGAGGGAGACCAGCTGGGCTGGTCAGAGGGCGAGGGAGCGGACAGGCACAGTGGGAGGATCAGGCAAAAGCAGGCGTTAAGTTTTAACTTTATAGCAATGACCCAGTGTTGTGTGAAATTCAGTTCCTCTGAAATAATCTGCCATGCAGCACTATGGCTTTATTAAAAAAATAACATCATACAGCCTGAGGCGAATTCTTCATTCCGCAGAATTCAAGTTTATTTTCTAGTTGAACCGGCGGTTCCCAATAAAATAAATAAAATTGATTGTGTTCTTGTTTATGACACAGATTTGTGTTTAGAGTCGTTTTTTGTGTCCTGACTGGCAATATGGCATTAAAAATTGTTGTCTTAATACCAAAAAGAGCCCAACAGATTTTACTTTCACGAGCGGAGCCTGACTGCTTTCACTGTAGTGTTCCGCTTGATTTATATATGCAGGAAGCTTCATTATGATCTATGCAGGGAATATTTCAGGTTAAATGAACACTGAAACAAGAAGGTAGAGGAGGAAAAATGGAGAAAAGGGAAAGAGAAAGAGGAGAGAAAAGGGGTCTTTCTTGTGCTGAAATAATCCTAACCTTCCCTAACTTCAGTCATGTTTACTTGAACAATAGTTTAACCCAACATGTAGTCATTCTTGTAAACACTTCTTTATCACTCATACAAACCGCTGGAAGCTCAGTCACTGGACGACAATTACAGCTTTCTGAAAAGATCAGAGTTCTCCACCCTTTTTTTTAAAACCAATGTTCTAATGTAGTCTATAATACATCACTGGATAAATAGAAGAAAATTCTAGTATAGTTTCCAAATTTATGGGAATAGTCGAAATGGGTGGGAGGGGGAAAAAAAAGAAAACTGAGTTAAAACATGATCAGATTAGTCTCTGTCTGTTGTGTCTGAGAAGTAGAAGACATTCTGTTACTGTATTCATAAATCTGTTGTAGAATCAGCCTCTCCAGCGTTTTTGCTGTGGTCTCCTGACTGCAGGAGAACAGATTATTTCAGGGGAACTGAATTTCACAGAAAACTATCATTATGTCAAAAGAAAGGCACAAATTGGCCGTGATCAGGCATGCATCAAGAAAGAGTTGGACCCTCCAACTGATGTCAGCTGAGCACGCATCATTTGTGGTTTGGATTTAAAGTATAAAGTCATGGCTTTCTCTGCAAAGAAGACTTGGAGAAAAGCACTTCTAAAAAGGTAAGAGTGCTATATTTATTGATATCCCACACCCTGCTCAGGTTTTTAAAACTGTTAATTGTGCAGTGATTTAAAAGGAATATGCATTTGTCTGTTTCTTTACCTGGAATGTACTGCAATATTGTAAAAAATGAATGATTTGATGTGCTGGTGACACAGGGGTAGCACGCTCAGCACGCACACCCTGAGACGTAAATAGATCTCAGGGTATGTGGAGAAAAATGTTCTACTTTAAACTATTTATGATTTTCTTTGCAGCTTCTGTTTTTATAGGTTGGTTTATTAAATGATTTGAATTATGACACTGATAGTTTGCTGCCATCATCACAGTTAATGATGTGGTAAATGGGGAAGATTTTTTTGAGAGGACCCCTTAGCCCCAAGGCCTCCCAGCAGGTTAAGTAGGCCCTGCTCCCACCACCTGCTCTGGGTCCAGAAGGCATCCCGGGTCAGAACCGGTCCTCCTGATCAGTTTATCCAGCAACTTCCTCTCAGCTGCAGATCAGCTGCTGCTCTATCAGACCAGAGAAGATGGCTGATGCCTCCACAGAGTTAGTGAAGGTCTGCAGGAGCCCCGGCAGTCCAGAAGACCTCAGCCTGCTCAGCAGGTAGATTCTGCTCTGACCCGCCCTGTAAAGAGCATCAGTACTATGAGTCCAGTCCAGTTTGTGGTTCTGGTGAACAGCCAGGTACTGATCAGGGTCCACTATCTCCACATCAGTTTAAGAAAATAAGCAGTATTTGTGTTCAATATTATTTAAGTATATATTTTCATATCTGTGAAGATGTAAATTACTTTGAACTATAAATAGTCGATTGATGGATGAGAGTAAAATGAAATAAGAAAATAATAACATTTAAGACAAAACATCAGGAATATGTAAAGGGGGAAATAAAATCGGTATTTAGAGGAGACAGCGAGCTTCACAGCTCTGCTTAATGCTGTTTTGGTTGCTAGGCAGCAGACTTTACGCTCAGGTAAGGGCGAGGACAGCAGGTGAAGGCTGGATCAATCTCTTTCGGTCTTTATGGGGGTTTTTTTCGCGGCTGAAGTAGGACCGTAAACGGGATCCTTAGAAGGATACAACCCCTGAATTTGGACATACCCATTGCTTAACAAGTTTTAATGACTGACACTCACCGCTGCCAATCAGGACGCGATGTGAATAATCTCAGCGCGTTCTGCTCACCTGGACCAATCAGAGCACGAGCTGAGAGAACGCTACCTTTTATGGAGAACGCCCGCAGTCCGCGGGTCCGAATAAAGCCGGTGCGGCGGGTGTTGTGATGTTGCAGTAAGTGGACGCAGCTGGGACAGAGCAACACCGGCAGGACTTCACCTACAGACACAGCCGCTACGTACCTGGACAGGTAAGCGGCAGCCAGAAGCTTCCAGAGGATTTAGTTACAGCTCGGTTCGTTTGATCTCAGATACGAAATTGTTATTTTTTTTGTCTTTTTTTTATAGCACACTTAATTCTAAATTCTTTTTGAGTGTACATCTGGTAGGATCACATATTTAACACTTTAGCATGTTTTTTTTTTTTTTTTTAAAGTCAAGGTATTGTGACTCAAACTTGTTTGAGTCACTTGAAATTTTGAAATGTTTATGTAGATTTCAATGCAAAACCTTTTAACTATTCTTGGGAGGGTGGCATGGGGGGGATTGTTTAATGCATTGAGAATGGCTTCAGGAGTTAAATTGCTTTTTGCTTCATACATTTTGATTTGGGGACTCCATCTCTTCCTAGGCTTCTAGTGAGAACTTTTAACTTAATTATTTGGTTACTCAGCTGGTCTCACCCAGAAGCTCTGGTTTGGAGGCTGACAGGAATTTGGGTGTGGCACATGTTTATACTGCTTCTGACTTGAAGCTAAAACTGAGTTTTTCGAAAGGAACTAAAGCAAGTCTCCTGTTTTCATTTAGAAATGGAGGACGAGATCGCTGCGCTTGTTGTTGACAATGGCTCCGGTATGTGCAAGGCCGGGTTTGCTGGGGATGACGCTCCTCGTGCAGTTTTCCCCTCCATTGTTGGACGTCCCAGACACCAGGTAGGAACCTGACTGCTTGCAGCGGGTCTCAGGAGTGGAAGTGTAACGGGTTAACTGATGGTGAGTTTGTGTGCAGGGTGTGATGGTGGGAATGGGACAGAAGGATAGCTATGTGGGAGACGAGGCCCAGAGTAAGAGGGGTATTTTAACCCTGAAGTACCCCATTGAGCATGGCATCGTAACCAACTGGGATGACATGGAGAAGGTAAGTCAATGTTATGATTGCCTTTCATTAATGCAGGCCTGAAGCTGGTTGGACATTAAGACCTCTTTTATAAAATCTTTTTAAGGTACAAGCAAATTCTTAGCTTTATAAGCGATGGACTCTCTTGTAAATGAGAATTTATCTCAATGAGACTATTTGTATAAGAGGTTTAACAAAGCAAACTTGGCTAGGTTGTAACTTAAAGGCTGCTCTCTGGTAGTGTGTGTATGGAAACAATATGCCAGGATTACTTTCCCAGTGGTGTTGTAAAGCTTACACAAGTTCTTCAGTCAAAGCTGGACCACTTGTGTCTGCTCATGATGCCTTCATAACTCGTGGTCAACCTGAACTTCTCTTATTTTAAGATCTGGCATCACACCTTCTACAACGAGCTCCGTGTTGCTCCTGAGGAACATCCAGTCCTGCTGACAGAGGCGCCACTCAACCCCAAAGCCAACAGGGAGAAGATGACTCAGGTGAGTTCTGACTTGTTGAACCCTACTGGGGAAAACTACACATTTAGCTGATTTCAAGACTTGCTGTAAATGGGATGAATTGAGGAAGAGTCCCTTTGTTGCAGATCATGTTTGAGACCTTCAACTGTCCTGCCATGTATGTGGCCATCCAGGCTGTCCTGTCACTGTATGCTTCTGGTCGTACCACAGGTTGGGAAACATCCCCTTAAAAATGGCATTGGCCTCTGAAATGACCCTTTGTTCACTGAGTTGTACCATAATCTCTCTCAGGTATCGTGATGGACTCTGGTGATGGTGTAAGCCATACTGTCCCAATCTACGAAGGCTACGCTCTGCCTCATGCTATCCTCCGTCTGGATCTGGCTGGTAGAGATCTGACCGATTACCTGATGAAGATCCTCACAGAGAGGGGCTACAGCTTCACTACCACTGGTACAGAAGTTAAATGGACCTAAATGTTAAAGGGAAGACAGGATTCTCTTCTCTGGTACCAAACTCCTTTCAACCTTTAATTCCAGCTGAGCGTGAAATTGTTCGAGACATCAAGGAGAAGCTCTGCTATGTGGCTCTGGACTTTGAGCAGGAAATGCTGACAGCAGCTTCATCTTCATCCCTGGAGAAGAGCTACGAGCTTCCTGATGGCCAGGTCATCACCATCGGCAACGAGCGGTTCCGCTGTCCTGAGGCCCTGTTCCAGCCTTCTTTCCTTGGTCAGTAATGGAAGATTAAAATGGTTTTAAGATGTGGATCAAATTTGATATTTTGAAGTCAACAAGACTGAGGGAATTTTTGCTCAGTTATGAGCTTTTGCACTTCAACCAGAGTTTTATTTAACCATGTAACTCTCATCCTTAGGAATGGAGTCTGCTGGTGTTCATGAAACCACTTACAACAGCATCATGAAGTGTGACGTGGACATCCGTAAGGACCTGTACGCCAACACTGTCCTGTCTGGTGGTACCACCATGTACCCTGGAATTGCTGACCGCATGCAGAAGGAGATTACAGCCCTGGCCCCACCCACCATGAAAATCAAGGTATGAAACTTGGTGCCCTGTATCCTGCATGTGTTTCCTGATTCAGTCCACCTGGCTCAAGGTGTTAAAGGGCTTCTGGTGATGTGGTGCAGTGACTTGAGTTGGGTGTCTTGACACTAGTAAGTAAGTGTGACTTGACCTCTGAAAAGCTCACCAGCTAATGGAAAAGCTGTTAAACTTGGTGTCTCAAACTCTGAGGGCAAATCTCAAAATGGAGACCTCAAAGCTAATGGGCTTCATTGAGCTTGACAGAATTTCTTTTTTCCTTCCCCTCTATTTGACCTGCCATTGCTTAAGATAGGGTGTTTTGAGTGAGCTGCATAAATGTGTCTTATTTTTTTTTATATTAACTCTAGATTATTGCTCCACCTGAGAGGAAGTACTCCGTCTGGATCGGTGGCTCCATCCTGGCTTCCCTGTCCACCTTCCAGCAGATGTGGATCAGCAAGCAGGAGTACGATGAATCTGGTCCAGCTATTGTCCATCGCAAGTGCTTCTAAAGCACCCCTTCCTGTCCCAGTGGTCAACCTACTTTTCAACTGCTGCATCCAACTGAGGTTGTCCGGTCCATGTGTAAACAGACTGAAACATGCCTCATTCAAGATTTACCAGCATTGGTTACAGTTCAGACCAGCGTTGCTGAACGTCGGAACACTGAATTTTCAATCATCTTAAACGAAATGTGACAAACCTGGATGGCTGAGCCTCACAATGTCAAGTCAACTAGGACAATCCGACTCTCTGTAGTGACAAGTTAACGTTTTAAGCCTGTTCCTGCAACCTTTCAAAGCATTAAATCACTGTAAATCCATAATCTCTAAAATAAATGTTTACACAACATTCTTTTGTCACTTGCTGCTTGGCTTTAATTTTTTTTGTTACATATAACACTACAGGTTCTGGCTCAAACATCGTGTAATCTATACGATTTGTTGCACCCACCACTGATGCAGAACCAAACCCAACACCAGGGTTCTAGCAAACACTCAGCCCCCTTATGGGCTTGTTGGAACTGGACTGTAATTCTCTCATGTGCTTCACATCTGCTAGACCAGGGACCATGATTAAAAATTAAATGACACCTGCATTAAGAGTTTCTTGCATTAAGCATGTTTATTACAGATTTCGGTTGCATAAAATGTACCAACTTGCCTCATAGTTAAATATTTAACACTACTAAACTCTGAAGGAGGGCAAGAGTGGGACTTGTTTGCATCCTTGGCGTTTCATTTCTCGGACTGATTCAACCGGTCACTATTGGTTGGGTATGGAAAGCGGTTAAATATAAATGCTTGTTCAGTTATAGCATCTCACCTCCATACTAAGAATCATCTACTGGCTCTGTCTGTGAGACTAAATCATATTTTTGAAAACTCTCAAATCACCCTTTTACAAAGTGACCTGATAAATATGGGTCAGTTTCATGAACATGGATTTAACTAATCCAACATCCCATGGCACTATTCATGCAGAAAAGCACCATATTGTATTTCTAATATTCACTTTATGTGTAATCCTGCCAGCTCATGGCTGATACTTGGTGCTGTATCTTGCTTGTGAATGAGTGGCTATAAGACAAATTCCCAGTTATGTAGTGTTGCATTATACTATCATTTCAATTACAATGAAGGCTATTCTTTTCAAGAAGCAAAGCTGTGAATCTCATTTGTCAAAAGCATTTGATAGTATCACTCATGAAACTTGGATAGATGTCAACACTGTTTTTGTCTGAACAAGTTGCTTTAATTTATTAGAAAATGGACTGTTTTAAATTTATACGACTGCCTCACTTTTAAACCCCATATGGAAAATCTGAAGTTTTTTCTTTTTCGCACATACTGCTAAAACGTGGCTTCACTGTAACTTGTCTGTTGGACTATGGAGATCTTTATCATTGCTTTGTCACAATGTCTTAGGATGCTTGACTTTATCTCTCAGGTTCATCAGAAAAGGATAAATGTCAATACACCATTGTGATTTATATTCTTGGTTGGGATGGCCAGGTTTGGTTGCTCAAAGGAATAACCATTGGTTGACCTTTATAAGACATTACTTGGACTTCTGTCAGCCTATATCTGTACTGGAATTGGACTGAGAAGTCGAGTTTTGCTCACAAAATTTGCTGCTTTGTTCCTTTAACAATAACTGGGTTGGGCAAGAAGGCTTTTGTTCGCTGAGCACCCTCCTGGAACCCGCTTCAGAAAACAAGGTTAACTGAATTTATCTTATTGCATGCTTCTGCTTCCAAACTAACAGTTCTTCAGGCTGATTCAATAACATATACCTGTTTTTCACAGTTTCTTGTTTTAACGATGTAACTTTTTGTGTCTTTGTTGTTCCCTCATGGCCACAACTCATGTGAAAAAGAAGTTTGTAATCTTAATTATATGCCACAACATTACAACATTCAATGACATAAGTAACCTGTATGGGCGGTATGCAGGCAAAGTACAACATGGTTCGTTCATCACATTTTGCCTCACGGACCAAAACTAGGAGTTGGTTCCACAGGAGAGGAATCTGATAACTAAAGGATCTGCCTCCCATTCTACTTTTAGAGACTCTAGGAACCACCAGCAGACCTGCAGTCTGAGAGCGAAATGCTCTGTTAGGAACATACGGGGTAATCAGAGCTCTGATATTTGATGGAGCTTGATTATTAAGAGCTTTATATGTTAGAAGAAGAATTTTTAACTCTATTCTTGATTTAACAGGAAGCCAATGAAGGGAAGCTAAAATAGGATAAATATGATCCCTCTTGTTGATTTTTATCAGAACTCTTGCCGCAGCATTTTGGATCATTTGAAGACTTTGAACTGCATTTTGTGGACTTCCTGATAGTAAAGAATTACAATAGTCCAGCCTTGAAGCAAAAAGCAAGGAATTTAAAGTCATCCAGCTTTTGATGTCATGTCATGTATATATATATATATATATATATATATATATATATATATATATATATATATATATATATATATATGTATATGTATATATGTATATGTATATATGTATATATGTATGTATATATATATATATATATATGTATGTATATATATATATATGTATGTAGATATATATGTATTATATTATGTATACTATACATATACATATAATAGATATATATAGTATATTATATATATACTATATCTTATAATATATATATATATATCTATATAGACATGGCATGGACATATTATATATATGACATGATATATATACTATATATAATATATATATATATAATTATATATATATGGTGTAGATATATATATATATATATATATATATACTAACTTATATATATATATCATATTATTATGTATATGTATGTATGTGTGTATATATATCAAAACAACAAACAGAGGTTTTATTGCTTTGCGATTTGGATGAGGGAAACTGAGGGTTAAATGTTCTAAAGAACTGTAGTTATTAATTGGCCAAGGACTAATTAATAAATAAGACTGAAAGATGGTTGCCACTCCTCCTCCGCTCCCACAGATCTGGGAATGTGGAAATTTGAATAATTGGAGGAAGTTGACTCATTTAAACTAACGTAGTCCTATTGTTGCCAGGCTACTGTGAGACAAAATAAATCGATCTGATTATCAGAAATCAATAAATTAACTAACAAAGTCTTTGGAGGGAGAGACCTTATATCTAATAGACCACATTTAATTGTTTTATTTTTTGGTTCAAGGTGAGCCGTATTGATTTTTATTAGATTTTTATGATTTGTTCCTTTTAGATAAGTTTTTGATCTGTTAAGTTTTTGCTGTGGGAAAAACACCGTGTCAATAGGGTAATGGGGGGAGTGGGGGGGGGGGGGGTGTAACAGTACAGAAGCTGCGGAGAGGTGTGTTAAACTACAGCTCTGCTTCCTGGTCTGGACCCTGGGTTGTCAGCATTTAGGAGAACTAATAAACATGGCCAGATTCCTAGAAAGAAGAGCTGCACCATCCAAAGTGGGATGGATGCCGTCTCTCCGGATCAGACTAGGTTTTTCCCAGAAAGTTTGCCAATTATCAGTGTAGCCCACGTCGTTTTCAGAACAGTTCTTTCTATCTTAAATAATAAAAATCTTTTTACCGTTTCTTTATGTTTTTTAATATAGAACATAAAGGACAATTCACAACATGTCATCTCAAGGCACTTTACAAAGTCAGACTCCATCAGATTCTCCAGGTTGGTGAGAAAGTTACCTCTCTAAGGAAACCCAGCAGGTTGCATCAAGTCTCTCCAAGCAGCATTCACTCCTCCTGAAAGAGCGTAGAGCCACAGTGGACAGTCGTCTGCATTGTTGATGGCTTTGCAGCAATCCCTCATACTGAGCATGCATGAAGCGACAGTAGAGAGGAAAACTCCCCTTTAACAGGGAGGAGGACCTCCAGCAGAACCAGAACCAGGCTCAGTGTGAACGCTCATCTGCCTCGACCCACTGGGGCTTAGAGAAGACAGAGCAGAGACACAGAAAGCACAGAAGCTCACATTGACCCAGGAGTACTTTCTATGTTAGATGGTAATAGTGGATGATCTGCCTCCCCTGATGATGTCACAGCTAACAGAACGCCAGACCAGGTGTACCTTCTATAAAGAGAAAAAGGGCAGAGAATGGTAAGAGAGCTAAAGCCTTCCTGTCATACGTGTATTGCACATGCAATGAATTTGATGGTGAAGAAGTAACTTGACCAGCACCCTGTGCTCTCTTGCATCTGGGCCAAAGCAAAGAAGCTGCTTGCCAGCTTTAGAAGCTGCACCAAGGTAAGCTCTTTCCCATTATTTCAATTTCAAATTTCTGCCCCCTGCTCAGAGATTGTGGTCCATGATGTTACAATCACTCCAATATCACAGCTGTGGTTTCTCAGCAGGGGGTATAGCCCCCTGCTGAGAATTGTCAATCAAAATGTCCATCATATGTTATAATCCCTGTACTGTTATTACCTATTTGCACACAACTTTCAGGAATATCAAATTGCAGATTCCTGAATATGAAGCCTCAAAAGCACTGCATGAAAACACCTTATCACCTCATTACTGTGATACATGCAGGACGACTAATCTATGTAACTGGGCTCATATCACTCGCTAAAGGACTGATATCAGACCCCTTGGACTCTGACACAAACTTTTTTTATCTTTTGCATGCTCTAAAGTGAAAAGAAAAACTGTACCCATTGTTTGCCATGTTGTTGTCATTACTCACTGTTTATTGCCTGTTGCTTATTGCATTTACCTTAAGCCAGAGTCCTGAAAGGAATTTCACCACGGTAACACGTGGAGACAAATAAAGCTTCTTGAATCTTCAATAGCTTTTTATGCTCCTACTGCAGTGATTCAATAGTTTATTCATCTGTGTTTTTAAAAAGCTAACACATGTAGAGCTTTATCTGGGCCTATGACAGCTGAAACTGATGCAAGAGAGGGAGACCAGCTGAACAGTGGATATTTAATGTTGCAATGCTTGTTAGAATTAAGGGAGCCAGTTGGAGCAGCATTAGATGGCCTACAAACTGGCATCCCTTTATTAACATTAGATAAGTTCAACATTGTTAGATGGTGCCTTTATTTGCTGTCTCTATTCTGTGACACCACTGTAGGGCTGTCTGCAGAGGAAAATGTTTCTGCCTCCAAAGCCTTCAGGAGGAGATGACGAAGCCAGAACCAGCAGCTGCATTAGAAATTGGAGAACAACCCATAAGGCAACTAAGGGAAAGACTTTAGATTTAGCATTGCATAAGCATTCTGTCCTTATTATGCATTCTAGACAGAGCTCAGAGGAAAGCAGATGTCCACCTCTCATGATATCACTGGAGGTAATTATTAGTTTCTATTTTGACATCAGCTATTTCTATCATAACACTTTGTAAGTTGATCAGCTGTTTTCTCTTAGGTAGCAAACTGTGGCATCGTTTGGACACGAGTGTGATGGAATCAAGAAAAATACAAAATTATGCCACGGTTGAAGTTCAGCCCTACCTTCGAGAGCCCAATATCAGCAGAATGGAAAATAAGCTGGTGTACTGTGAGAGGTAAAAACTACTGTACCCAAATTTTCACCTGTATTTGCATCTTCAGTGTCCTGTGAAAAGCTTTTTTTTTTCAAAGGCCAGAGAAGTGTAAAAAAATAATCGATTAAAACCAAAAAGTGTTGAAAAACTCTTGTTATTTAATAAAATATGCCATTTTGTACATAATTTTCCAAGCTGCACAAACATATCCAATGCCCTCCTTCAAGTTCCACAAGCGCTTTTACTGAAATGGGCTTAAGCAGACGGTCTGTTTGCTCAAGCTCATATCGTTTCACAAGTGACAGAAAAAAATACACAGCTTGCCATATAAGATTGTAATTGTCTTAGAAAAATTACATTACAAACTTCTATCCCTTGTGGGATCATGAGGGGTGCAGGTGCCTACCTCCAGCTGTCAATGGCCGAGAGGCAAGGCAAGGCAAATTAATTAGTATAACACATTTCAGTACAGAGACAATGCAAAGTGCTTTACATGATTAAAATATAGGACAATAAAACAGAATAAAAGCAAGTAGGAATAAAATTTAGAAACAAAATAGAACATGGGAAAATAGAAGCAAACATTAAAAAACAGTTGGACTACAAAGTTGAACTAATGATGTTTCAGTAAAACAGTTTAACTAGAACAGTCGAAGGCAATCCTAAACAAATTTGTTTTTAATCTTGATTTAAAGGAACTCAGGCTTTCAGCACTTTTACAGTTTTCTGGGAGTTTGTTCCAGATCAGTGGAGCATAGGAACTAAATGCTGCTTCTCCATGTCTGGTTCTGGTTCTGGTTCTGGTTCTGCAGAGCAGGCTGGAGCCAGAAGACCTGAGTGGTCTGGAGGGTTGATGCCCTGATAACCAGAGGCGGGGTACACTCTGGAGAGGTCGCCAGTCTATCGCAGGTACACCCTGAACATGTTCAAAAATATTTTATTATATACAACTGATCAATCATAAGAGAAATTAATAATTAATACTTATTAATGATTATTCCCAAAGGCTCTAAAGGGTAAATATAAGAATTACAGATTATATTGCTCACTGTGATTATGTCACTCAGTCATGAGGTGGTTTCATGTACAAATGAAGCTTTGAGAAATGAACCCTTTGCTGAAGCAATTGGCTGAAGTGGTTCAATGCCCCATGAGGCCTCATCTCACCATCACTAGAAAACAGATTCAAAGATTTTTTTGCTGTCACCGCGTGTTAATGTGGGGAAATTTTTTTTGGACACTCCAGCTAGGAGTACACACAACATACAACAGGCAATGAACGAAGGTTACCGTTTTGTTTTCACATTATAGCGTACAAAGGTTAAAAAAAGATAAAAAGATCAAACGACTGTATCAGAGTCTGAGGGTTTTGGTATTAGTCCCTGTGGGAATAAAAAAAAAGTCGCAGACAACAGAAAACAACTAATAAAGCTAAAAGGTACTTTTGTGCAATGATTTCAGGCTACATTTACAAAAATGTGCATTTTGATATTCCTAAGAGAAGAGTTTGCAAAATAGGGAACAACAGCAAGGCAAGGTAAGTTTATTTATAAAGCACTTTTCAGTATTAAGACAATTCAAAGTGCTGTACGTAAACAAATAAAATAAAATAAAATAAACAGAGGAAAGAAAGCAGAGACAGGTAAAGTATTGCAGAGGCAGGTTCATTGCATTGGAATATTAGCAGTAGGTCTGATACATCAGACGAGTTGGGCTCCAAACTTCAACATTAACACTAAAGGTAATGTTAAAAATAGGTTCTAATCTTGATTTAAAGGAACTCAGGCTTTCAGCACTTTTACAGTTTTCTGGAAGTTTGTTCCAGATCAGTGGAGCATAGGAACTAAATGCTGCTTCTCCATGTCTGGTTCTGGTTCTGGTTCTGCAGAGCAGGCTGGAGCCAGAAGACCTGAGTGGTCTGGAGGGTTGATGCCCTGATAACAAGTCTGTGATGTATTTAGGTGCTAATTCAGGGATTTATAGACTAACAGAAGGATTCTAGGACAAAGCTTCAAGTGACAATGGCTTCTTGTTGGGAGGCAAGAGTGCTAACCACTCCACCAGTGTACCAGCCACAAATGTACCTCAAAGAATAGCATGGCATCACCCAAATTTAAGCTAAATATGTATTGAAATTTGGAAATGATGGCTGTCGGAAAGGACAGCATCACTCCAACTGCCGCCTCACTTGAAATTAAATATACATAATTGTTCATGAAAAAGATGTTACCCTGAGCTATCTCTGTACTTATGTCTCATGGTGTTGGAGGACATCAGGGTCTATTTCTCTCACTCTGCTGAGTAATTTAACTGTGGAAACAGAAGAAGAGGAAACATTTTTTAGAGCCAAAGAGTTTTATATTTAAAGCTATATTTGTCATAGAAAAGTGAACCACTCATTCAAAACCTGTTTACTTATTCACAATCAGTTGACTGAACAAAACGAATCAGAAAACATGGAAAAAGCTGCACCTCTTATTTGTTCAACTTCCTGTTACCTTTCCACTCACCGAACGGTGAACGGAACATTCAGCAACTAGGTGCAACCCGACTCCACTCCCAAAATGAACCAATCACAGATCAGTTTGAGCTATCAGTGAGTTAATGTTTCAGCTCTGTAGAAGCCAGAACTGGGTGCTCTGCTCTCTAAGCACTGCGTGGTTACTTTCAACCTGGGTTTAAAGTCTGCATGTATGCTACAGAGTTCAGAAATCAGCACACCTTGACTTTACAGCTGAAAATAAAGATAAAATGCTCAAATGTATAGTCGTCGTTATAAATCACACTGCAACCCTCACAAAACATAAGGGCATATCAGTAAGTTAACAATTCAGTTTGTTTCACCTTGAGCAAAGATGAGATGATAAGTTAAAGGTTCAGCTCAGCAGCAATATATGTTTGCAGTATTCATTTAAGCATGTATGCTTATTATGATTGCAGCAACAACAAATGTGACAATTATCAAAAATATTCTACAAAAAAATGTAGAAAGGTAATTTCACTAAAAAAAGATGACCAAAAGTATTGTTATGCATATACAGTCATGGCCAAAAGTATTGAGAATGACACAAATATATTTTCACATGATCTGCTGCCCTCTGGTTTTCATGTGTGTATGTCAGATGTTGTCATCACATACGTACAGAAATACAATTGTATATTATGAGTAACAAAAGCTTTTAATGACAGTTAGAATGAGTTAATGCAGCAAGTCAATATTTGCAGTGTTGACCCCTCTTCAGAACCTCTGCAGTTCTCCCTGGCATGCTCTCAATCAACTTTTGGATCAAATCCTGACTGATAGCAGTCAATTCTTGCACAATCAATGCTTGCATTCTATCATAATTCCTAGGTTTTCATTTTTCCACCTGTCTCTTTTTGACCACAAGTTTTCAATGGGATTAAGATCAGGGGAGTTTCCAGGCCATGGACCCAAAATCTCTGTTTTGTTCCCTGAGCCAGTTAGATATCACCTTTGCTTTATGGCAAGGTGCTCCATCATGCTGGAAAAGGCATTGTTCATCACCAAACTGCTCTTGGACGGTTGGGAGGAGTTGCTCTCTGGTACATTCTGGTACCATTCTTTATTCATGGCTGTGTTTTTAGGTGAGACTGTGAGAGAGCCGACTCCCTTGGCTGAGAAGCAACCCCACACATGAATGGTTTCAGGATGCTTTACACTTGGCATGAGACAAAACTAGTGGTAGCGCTCACCTTGTCTTCTCCCAACAAACTGTTTCCCAGATGTCCCAAACAATCGGAAAGGGGATTGATCAGAGAAAATGACTTTAGCCCAGTCCTCAGCAGTCCACTCCCTGTGCCTTTTGCAGAATATCAGTCTGTCCCTCACGTTTTTCCTAAAGAGAAGTGGCTTCTTTGCTGCCCTCTTTGAGACCAGGCCTTGCTCCAAGAGTCTCCGCCTCCCAGCGCATGCAGATGCGCTCACACCTGCCTGCTGCCATTCCTGAGCAAGCTCTGCACTGCTTGTAGCCCGATCCCCCAGCTGAAACACTTTTAAGAGACGGTCCTGGCGCTTGCTGGTCTTTCTTGGGTGCCCTGGAGCCTTTTTGGCAACAATTGAACCTCTCTCCTTGAAGTTCTTGATGATGCAATAGATTGTTGACTGAGGTGCAATCTTTCTAGCTGCGACTCTCTTTCCTGTTAGGCCATTTTTGTGCAGTGCAATAATGACTACACGTGTTTCTTTAGAGATAACCATGGTTCACAGAAGAGAAACAATGATACCAAGCACCAGAGTCTTTTTAAAGTGTCCAGTGGTGTCATTCTTACTTAATCATGACATATTGATCTCCAGCCCTGTCCTCATCACCACCCACACCTGTGTTAATGGAGCAATCACTGAAACCACGTTAGCAGGTCCTTTTAAGGCAGGGCTGCAATGATGTTGAAATGTGTTTTGGGGGATAAAGTTCATTTTCTAGGCAAATATTGACTTTATAACAATCTGGAGTATATGCAAATTGCTGTTATAAAAACTGAATCAGTAGACTTTGTAAATATTAACATTTGAATCATTCTCAATATTTTTGGCCATGACTGTACTTCTGCCCAAGATTACTGTTTTTTACTTGTCATGGAGGAAAACACAGCAGATTTTAAATGGGATTAAATGAGGAAACATACAAAGAACAATGAGGTTAATGCAACTGTGGGAAGTGTAATGGAGATCCTTCCTGCCTGCAGCCATCAGCATCTACAACACATATAACATAAGCTATACCAACAATCATTTCCCTTTTGAATTATAAAGTATTTTTGACTTGAATTGAGAAGTAAGACTCATATTATGAAATGCTGTTGGGCTTATTTTTTGTGCTGCTAAAGATAGCACCGCATCTTAACTTAGTGAAATTTATTTTAAGACAGACACCGTCTCAAGATGTACAAACATGTACAATCCTTTGTTTTATTTCTGCTGAAGTTTAAAAGTTACACTGAATGTCTGTAGGTTATACTTATGAGCGCTTGAAACGAATAATTAGTTTCAAGTGCTTACAGGTATAAAATCTTTGAATTATGGTTTTCTCCTCACCACTAAGCCTTAATTTCTACATTTGTGCAGTGTGTGAACAACAGTGTTAGATAAATTGCTGTGGCTTCTCTACCTAATGACCTACTTGGCCTGTTAATTTAATCCATTTAATTGAGTCTCCGCTCCAAAGTTATTTTGTAGTGAAGACTAAACAAACAACATGTTATGTGTACATTCAACCAGCAGAGGGTAATATAACCATTCTGATAATAACATTATTAATGTTCAGGCTGTCAGTCAGACCAGAGGCTACAGACAGGTTGAAACAAACCAAAATTATTTCATCAACATATCTTATGATTAGGATGCGTCACAAACCCAAATACATAAATACATAGTAGTCCTAGTAGAGATTTTTCAGTTTTTTAGTTCAACAGGATGGAAGAAATTACAATGGGCCCTGTTAAAATATTGCTTCTGCTGATGTTCATTTGGTAAAAATTCAGATTAAAACATCTTTGCTTGTATTCACAAAAAATCTTAAATTTAAAAGTAGCTCTTAGTGACGTCATTTTAGGAAAAATCTTAGTTTTTGTCGAAATTTAAGAATTTTCTTAGAATCTAAGATAAAAGTTATTCACAAAGCCTCTCAGGCCTTTAGAGAGCTCCTAAAGCGAAAAAAAAGTGTTAGGAGTAGTGAGGAAGACTTTTAGCGAGCCTCAGAGTGTCTGAAGCAGAAAGATGGAGGAAACCGAGAGAGCTGATTGGCTGATTCACCACCTGAACAGAGAGAGTCGATTGGCTGAGCCACCACATAAACTTCTTTAACAACTAAATAATTATTAATATGTAGATAAAATAAATTTATCACCCCTGAAAAGGGAAATTAATTAGTTTCAGCAGGAGGACAGGTTAAAGGCTCTGGTAACATCATTTTATTGAGGTTAAATAATAAGAAATATATTGTATAATTATGAATGAAAAGCAGAAAAAATTACAAAGACTGTATATAAAAAGTGAGGAAGTATTTTTGTACTGTAAAATGTCAGCAGCCTAAATGGTCATCTAGAAGTTTGCTTGTGCAATGTCATCTCCTCACTTTTGATCCTGCACAGAGCACTTATTATTTTCCAGCCTTGGGTATAAAGCAGAATAAAAGATACGTTGATCTGTGGCAATAAGCTTTAAAGTCCGTTTATTTACACCGTGATCCAGGGACCAATTTACCTATCATCACTCCTCTATTCTCCTCACAGCTTTTTCACCTTTTTTTCTTCATTTTATGTCGGTTAATTTGCCAATTATGAACGCTTTATACAAGCAGGCGATCCCAGTAAAATGCTGACAGGTGGAAGTGCATTAATATCAAATATATAAAGTAGTAAAATGACTGGCGAGTAAAAATAAATAAGCAAGTCAAAATGATGAGGACGTAAATAAGGTGCGTTCAAACATTTTGATGTTTGACAATTAATTACTTTAACTATGTTTTCCTCATTTCAATCTGAAAAACTCACACAGAAAGAAAAGGCAATTAGAAGAATTTTATTGATACAATATTTTAAGAGTTTGGCGCTCAGACCTCGGCAGGAAAAATTCACGCTGAATTATACTTCAATATGCATAAGCAGGCGTATGAGAATAGGGATATTTCCCCCAGGTCTGAAACTGGTGGTGGAGTGGAGATAAATAAAGTTTGTTCAGTCCATATGATGATCTGTTTGAGCTAGATGTCCAACTTGGATAAACACAGGTTTGCATGAACTGTCCATGATGAGCAAGCATGAAGCGACTGTGGAGAGAAAAAACTCCGCTTTGGGAAGAAACCTCTGGCAGAACCAGGCTCAGCATGGCGGTCTTCTGCCGGACCGTTTTAAGGAGTGACTGGGAAATCCAAAGGAGTCCAGGAGGAATTACACTCTGATAGGGACGAGGTTGAAGGAGGACCGTAGGAAAGCCAGGCGGAGCTTGCTACGATGGTGGAGAAGGGGATGGAGGTGGGTTGAAACCGGTCGACAGAGTCCAAACCAGACACGGCGCAGCCACCGCTTGCTCGCTGAGGAGAAGGCCGAGACGAGGATGTGGAGTTCTTTTTAAGATGAACCCAGGATTCTGATTGGTTTCGAGGAGGAGCAGTTCAAAGCTGATTGGCTTGTGTCGGAGGCGGATGAGTCCCTGATTGATGGAGGTAGGCAATAGAGTTTCTTCAGTCTGAATTTTTGCTTAAGCTGCATATTTCTCTCCTTTGATCACTAGGAGCACATTTGGGTTGATTTTTTATTGTACCATCAACCAGTCACAGCTCTTAAAGGACAGCGTCACATCAAGCAACAAGATCAACAACACCTCCTCGTTATCATAAAAATTCCTGTCATTTCCTTCTTCATTGTTGCTCTCAGCTCAGTCGCTCTCAAGATAAGATTCCTAGGTAGGGATTTTTAGGCTAAGATAGGAGCTTTGGCAGATCTACCCTGAGAAGAAAACAGATACTCTGAGTAGTTCTACCTCACTCTGTCATACTCAGCATTTTCTGTTTCAGAACAGGTGATAATTATCAGGTAACTAAACCCAACCCTGAGTGATCACGAGTTTGAAAGAAGCCCTCATCAATGGAATGCAGACAAGGCGACTCTCCCTGGCAATGGCAGGAAATCATCGGTAAAGGTAGAAAGATATTCACAGATTCGGCTTTTCTGAATCAATAACCCATCAGTGGAACATTGATTCTACAAAACGAACACCTCTCTGCAACCACAGGAAGACAGACAGTGAGAAACAATCTTATTGTTGTGCAATCAAGCAAAACAATAGAATCAGCCTAAAGTTTAAAGATACTAACATGTGAGACTTTTACAGGACCTAAGGGGACTGTTCTCACAGAAGGGGGCCACAGTATAAACCCCCCTGGTCACGGACAAATGCTCTCTTTTGCCCGATGCTTGGGCAGCATTGGATAGAACGCTCTCAGCTCTCTTTGCCTATGAGCTCTCGTGATGAGTGGGACACACCGAGGAGACAGCCACCTGGGTCTTAATGGGTCCGGACACCCACAAACATTTTCAATGCCAGTCAGGATAAGTAAAGTCTGCTTTCTGTGAAACCAACATCAGAACTTAAACAGCCGACTGCCTTGGAGACGGTCTGCCTGTAACCTTTCTCAGTTGTTGCAGGAAAGCTGATCTTAAGTGGCCCACTGCAACCTGCAGAGGCCCTCACTAGAAGCAGCTACGCTAAGGAGCCCGAGCCGGGGTCCTCACTTCCACAGCCCGAACGCACCACTTCCCAGAGCTGTGTGCAGCTTTCCCAGCCCTGGTTTTCCAAAAAAGGCTGTTTTCCCTTTCAAGCTAGCTGTCTGCTCGCTGCCCAGACAAGCAGTTCACCCTGGCCCAATTTCTTCCAACTGAATGCGTATAGTCAACTGAACTGACACAGACGCACAGATAGTTTTGGTTGGATTTGGACACGCTTATCCCTCATGGGGTCGCAAGGGGTTCTGATTCCTATCTCCAGCTGTCAATGGGCGAGAGGCGGGGTACATCCTGGACAGGTCACCAGTCTGTCACAGATGTTAACCCAGTCGTCTTTCCCAAGTCTATTCCATTTAATTTTGAAGCACTGTTTACAGGAATCTAACGTTTATTTTAGAATCCCAAAATTCATAATGTTCTCCTTTCAAAATAGTTTTGTAAATTCTCAAATCTGTAGCCAGCCTTCATCGGGTCCTCAGCCTGTCATACTCCAGGTTCTGGGTGCAGGCCAGGTTTTCTTTCTCTCTCTCCTCAGCAGGGCTGGACGGGCAGGTGTACTACATCTGAGCAGATTACCGCCTTTCTTAAGGAGCTGGAACCAGGAGGAGGGCGTCAGATATTTTGAGGAAGAATTTGGGGAGTAAACATATACAAATAATTATTAAATATTTAAAGAAAACTAAATTATTTCAAAGAATATGATTAAAATAGGTGTGTGTGTGAATGGGTGCATGATCTAGGGGGGTGGATTATAAAGATATATATAAAAATGGATGAGAGTATGTAGGTATATATAAATAGGAAAGTAATTTAGTTAAATTATATATTAAAGGTAGGAGTAGGAAGATACAAATACTTATATAAGTTGATAGTCCATTTCGAATCACACTCCATACCAGTAGGTGGCGGTAATGCTGCTTAAAGTTTGTTGCCAACCGCCAATAAAATCAAGAAGAAGAAGAAGAAGAAGGAGGAGGGCGTCAGTTCGTTAACGCTTCAGTGCTGGTACAGACCAAAAACATTGTCCTGTTCATGACACCTAAACCTGTGTCTAACTTTGCTCTTGCTCCTTTCTTGCAGATCCCTTGACTCAGACCAAAGACACCAAGCCTTAAACCCCAGACCTTGGATACCAACCAACAGAACTCAACCTGGAACCCGAGAGGGACCTCGGACCAATTCATCGTTTAGCCCTCCTGCCTGCGCTCACCTGCCTGTCCACCCTCGAACCATCAACCAGAGAGAGAATACTGGACCTGCACTCACACCACTGGATACACCCCCCAAGACCGGACCCCAGCCTTTCTCCAGTGAGTTTATCCGTCCAGCACAATTCCCCAGCAGCTCTTTCCGTTCATTCACCAGTCTCCTCATCTTCCCAGCAGAAACCCAGAAAAACCCGACCAGACCGCACAGCTTCTTGTACAGACCCATCATTTGCAATAAACCTTTCAACCAAACCACCTGCCTCTGTAGTTGCTCTCATTCAGAGTCTTCTTCTTAAAACATGACACAGCCTCCTTTGACCCTGTCATAGGATCGACCACAAAAATGTGGTTTTGAAAGGCATGGAGATACTGTTTGAACAAGATGGACATTATTGAACCAAAATCATATTCCAACAATAACAAAATACATTATAATTCTTGTGAAATACATGTAAACTGAACTTTGAAATATATCTAGAAACAAAGTTTCACAACGATGGAAAATTTCTGGTTACAGGAAAATGTGTAAAACATTATACTTTATATGTAGCAATTTGAAACCTCTCCAAATACTCTGGCAGTACAGGGTCTACAAAAATGATTAGTTAAAATAAAAAAATAAATGTATAATTTAGTCATTCAAAACTGGAATTATATGAGATTTGTCAGATCTGTCACTGTTTGTTTGCTAATTTTGTACCCATAGTGTAGTATTATTTTCTTTTTAATTATTATGCTTAGCTTCAGCGACGGGGGGGGGGGGGGGGAGGGGGATTTCAGTCAGCAGAGGCTCTGCTCAGCTGTTGCATTTGCTGTGACCACCGTCACTAATACACAAATACATAAATCTGATTTGTAAACTTTAATATTTTCTCATTAAAGTGAGCCATAAAATAAGAGCTCTTCAGTTTTGCAGAACGTCCGCTGCCAAAACAACCTTTTTTCTTTATTTCAAAGAATAATTGTCACAAAGACGTTTAACAGCAGAAACTCTCCATTCATGAAAAACTTTTCTTTTTTTTTTGTTTTGCGTCCTGAATGTCTGGATTATGTGAAGGATTTGATCTTCTTTCTTTGACAGCAGCTCCCAAACTGCCAACAGTAGGCATAGTTTACTCATTTTAATGGTGCGGACCAAATATGTGTTGTACTTCTTATCCACTACGGACACAATCTTTGATCAGGTACAACACGGCCACTTTTTGCTCTCATTGTTCAACAATTTAGCTGGAATCTTTGAAAATCAGGCCCTCAGTGTCATAGTTTGGGCTAAATGAGATCACTACAGATTAAACTGTAGTGCTACTAAAACTAATGATAAATAAATTATGTTGTTTTTGTGAGGTGAAACACCTCACAAAAACATCCCTGTTCTCATACACCTGATTATGCATATTAAAGTAAAATTCAGCGCTAATGTTTCCTGCTGAGGTCTGAGCGCCAAAGTCTTAAAATATTTATCTCAATAAAATTCTTCTAATTGTCTTTTTCTTTCTGCTTGAGTTTTTCAGATTGAATTGACATTTGAATTCTTCTTAAGTCAGATTTTCTATTTTGGTTTAGAAAAATTACCCATATTTACATTACACATTAACAGTATTGAATGTGGTTATCAAAATATAGAACAGAAAATAATTTAGTAAAAGACTGAATAAATTGTTGTCAAATTGAATATATATACCTCTTAATAAAACCTGAATGACTGAGTACCAAGTCTCCTAATCCACTGCTATTTTGGCAGCAAAATTTGGGTGAATCATAACAGTTCAGAATAAAATGCAACATCCAGCAATGGCAGGAGGCTCCTGAGAGTGAACAATTCAAGGCTCTTGTGTTGATGTGAAGTTCAAAAACTCTCTGGGTTACAGATCACAATCTCATTTCTCCCACTTTGCTTGTGGGATCCCACTTGGAAGTCAGCTCAGGGTTTTGTGATCCAGTTGTCAGGAGTCCCAAACGCTGGTGTAGTCCTTAAAAATAGGCATATGAATACAACTAATAACACACCATGTTGTGCAATGTAACCTATTTGATTATGATTATTATTAATAATTATAATTGTCAGGGTTCAGTTTTGATCAGGTTTTTGTTCACTACTATTTCAGTTATTCTTCCTTGTCAGGGTTTAGTTATGTTCTGGCCTCATTTATTGTTAGTTTTCAGTTTCCTCCTCCCTCTTACTCATCTCTCCTTCATTCTCTCTGCAGTCAGTCACACCTGTTGGTCATTAATCAGTCAGAATCACTTCACCTGCCAGCCTCCCTACTTAAGCCTCCCTCTGCTTTCAATCCTCTGGCGGTCTGTAATCAGACAACACTCACTCCTTACTTGTCTACCTGGTTTGCTCCTGCTAGCTATTTGGTTCCTGCCTCAGTTTCACTATGTTAGTCTCTGCCTGCTGCTGGATCTATCCTGTCTCCCCTCTGAACCTCAGGAGGAGCTTCTAATCCTGTTGTGACTCTACCTGCAAGTATTCACCCTACCTTGCTGTTATTCTGCTGTCATTCTGGCCTACAAGTATTCATCCAGCCAAGCTATCCTGTTGTAACTCTGACCAGCAAGTATTCTTCCTGCCAAGCTGTGGATCCTGCAGCTGTACTCTGGTCTCCAAGTACCCTCTCTGCCATGTTTCTGGTCCTGCTTGCCATCTCCTGCACACAGCTACACCTCTGCTCCAGTTCAGTCCTGCATCTCTGGTTCCACCTGCCATGATTCATCTTTCTTACAATAAACTCTCTATTTTAGCTCTGTGTGTGCGTGCTCCGTCCAGGTTCAACCAAGAACAAATCATGACAATAATTGGATATTATAATTGATGATATGAAGCCTAGGCGCAAATTCAAGCTGGAAGACTTCCGCCTACCTGTTACTGCGTCATCTTCATCTCCGGACCTCGACCCGCTTTCTCCAATCTTCAATCAAGCTTCCATTTAAAAGGCTCCACACCCTCGCCGCCTGTCGCTTTCCAGCTGTGCTCGACCCACCTCCTCCCCTTCTCCACCAGCATTCCAAGACGTCATCTTTTCCAACCTCCACCACCAGTGTCGGGCCCCGGGGGAGCATCCCTATTAAGCGTTGATGGGCTCATCTGAATTCGTCGGAATTCACTGCTCAAATCTTCAGCCGGGGCCCGAGCGCCAAAGAACTGTTATTCATTTTGTCAAATAAATTTGTTAATCGTTTTCTCTTTCTCCGTCTGAGTCTCTCCAGATTGAAATGTTATTCTAATCAAGGGAAAGCGACAACAAAAAATGACCTGCTTTCAGATCATAAATCTGGACTTTTGCTCGTTTCTTTCTGAAAACATTTCAGCACCTATCATTTTGTGTCCCAACAATTTCAATGATTTACTCTATAGGTCTGAACTAAAAATAATTATTTAACATTTTAAACTTGTCAGTGAGCTTGAAAGAATCTGTCCCTTCATGCTTTTCGTCTAAGTTTGTCCATAATCTAAAGTTCATCTGTAGCAAAAACCCCAATATGATGGAGGTTATGCCGGATGGCCTAAGAGGGGTCTCACTCTACTACAAAACATGATATAATATGTTTGGCTACTTGAGGAAATCGTGAAAAAGAATAAATTGTGTTTCCGAAATACATATTTATCAGTGTCAGTTGAAAGATCTGTTCTGATGTGTGGAAACAAAAATCCAGGATAGTTTGATTATCATGAAGTGTGCAGTTGACGTTGTTGCATCTCACACAAAATCTCTTTGTATTTTTTCTCAAAACTGAAAGAAAAACAAAGTGCAAAAAGAAACAAAAACTGCATAAACCAGTTCTGTGTCGTGGAGATAAAACTGGTTCCTTCACTGAGTATGTGTCAAATGAATTCCGATTTAAGGAGCTAAATATGAAACAATCCTTCAAACACTCTCATAATAATGCTCAGCCACCATGTTGCTTTTACCTACATTATTTGTTCTACTTTTAAAAAAGCGCCAGCATGTACCAACAGAACTTAGACACGCTTCCATAATCACAAACACAGCAGCTGCTTGAATTCAAATCAGCCAGATTTAAAAACCCATGACAGAAACCAGATCAACTAATCATATGCTACTCCATCCTACCAAATATAAACAATCAATGTGCCTTTTAACTGGCATTCCCTAAACTAGTTTTATCTCATTCCTCTCTGGTGTGTCACAACAAAACTGACATGTTTCTTTTCATTGGCTGTGGGTCAAACTCCTCATGCAACGAGAGGATCATTTTCCGATTGGGGCAGTGTCAGGTTTGGCTTTGTCTTATGTAAATCTAAATTACATCCATTCTGCATTCACACCTGGAACGATTGTTCACCTGCAACAGGTAAGAACCAGACTGTGGCTTTTTATGATACATATATATATATATATATATATATATATATATATATATATATATATATATATATATAGATATATATATATATATATATATAGCTTATTCGTATTATTGTGTTTTCTTTACACATTTGCTTAGTTTTAGGTTAAACTGTCTGTATACTAAGTGACTTTGGTCAGAGGTCCTGAGTGGGCTTGCATGAAGGTTTCACAGTATTTGGTGGGAAATTGTGCTTTATTCATTTTAGTTTTAGTTTTGTCAGAACCCAGAACATAAAAAAATGAAGACATTTATCACTGAGTTTATCTGAAAACTGTAATCAGGCTTTTGGAGTAATGGCTTCATCATGTTTGGGTGGTTTTTCAGCCCATACTGGTAAGAGTCTCCATTGCACTTTGGAGACACTCATCAGCTTTAACAATATCTTCACCAAATATTTAACTTCTGTTGTGTTTGGCTGGAAACTCCTGTGGCTTTTATACCTGCATATAATTGATTAATGATGCACCTTCAGATATGAACTGGAACAAGGATGAACCAGACAGGTGCAGTCCACACTTCTCTTCCTGATAATTTGGTTGATTATACGTGTGTGTTTGTGTTGTTGCCTTAAAATACAAAAACTTTTGCCTCTATTTAAGTAAAATGTTGTGCATTAATCAGAAGCTTGCAAAGCCATAGCATCGCCCTTCAGGCTTTTCAAATTGTATAAAGACATAATGATTTTCTGAATTTAAAAAAAGTTATATCAATATATCACTAAAGAAATGTATATTCATATTTTTGCTAGCTTTGGTTTTTGCTAGCTTTGGTTATTTTAACTGAACTAAACAGAAAACGTTCAGTCTGGTTTACAGTCAGACAGTGATGGGAAAAATATTAAAGTAATAGTAATATCATCTTTATTGTCATTGAAACATACATTACAACAAAATTTGTTCTCTGCTTTTGACCCATCACCCTAGGGGAGCTGTGGGCTGCCATGTGCAGCACCCGGGGAGCAATCTGGGGTTAAGGGTCTTGCTCAGGGTGCCAGGGTGCCAGCACTGGGGATAGAACCGGGTACTTGCATCCTTCTCTGAGTGCAAACGCCCAGCTCTAACCACTAGGCCGCCACTCCCCCTTATATATATATATATATATATATATATATATATATATATATATATATATATATTGACATAATGTTTATGTCAATATCTGGTTTTAACAAATAAACTTCATATTTTTTCTTTAATATTCACATTTTTAGTTGTAAAATTGGAAAATGCAACACTGTAATAATATGGAAAGTCAGATTTTTAATTAACTATTATTTTAATTGTATTCATTATATAATAAAAATTAATGTTTTTCTAAAGAAAGAAACCCAGAAATATCTTTAAATGTCCCTCAGAATGGTAAATGGCTTGTATTTGTGCGTTATCAAGTCTGACGATCCCGAAGCACTTTACACTGCATTAACTTATTCACACGATTTATTTATTCACACATTCACACCCTGATGGTGGTGAGCTATGTTAGTAACCACAGCTGCCCTGGGGCAGACTGAGAGAGGCCAGGCTGCCATATAACGGGGCCACCGGGCCCTCTGACTAATGCCAGCAATTCAGGTGGAGTGTCTTCCACAAGGACACAATGACTGAGACGGTCAGAGTGGAGGATTGTACCGGCAACTTACTAACTCCTGCGCCACTGTCGCCTCACTGACAACAAACCAGAAGGGAGAATCTGGTGTATCACCTTTTACCATTTTATCTCTTTTGCATTCAGATATAGTTTACAACTTATACCATGTGTTAGCATTATTTGAACATCTGTCAACATATTCAAATCCTGGAGGTTATTTTTTCATTTAGATTTTATATGTTAGATGTCCAAGTGTTATTTCTAACTGCAATTTGTTCAGAAGTTGCATTTTTTATTTTGTTAATGGTTCCTTTCAGAAATGGATGATGAAATTGCTGCTGTTGTTATTGACAATGGATCTGGGATGTGCAAGGTTGGTTTTGCTGGAGATGATGCTCCCCCTGTCGTCATTCCATCCTTTGTTGGATCCCACAAGTACAGGGTACAGTTTTATCAGTGCTATTTTTAATATTTTAATAGAACCATTTACCTGTATTTAAGGACAAAATATGTAAGTGTGCAAATTAATTTTGTGTTTTGTTTTTGTTTTTGCAGGCTGCATCAGTGAGTATGAAACTTAAAGTGGCCACATGGAAATAATTTTAAATTGGCATAAATGTAAACCTATAAAACCAAAATCTGAACTATATAGAAATCTTACATGCACAAATTAAATGCTCTCACCTATGCAACAGAAAGGTTGTGGAACCAGAATAAAAAAATACAAACCATGTAGTTTGTCACAGTAAATATAGATATAAAAATAAAACACACAAAAGATAAAACAGAACTGTTCAGGTATCGACCTGTTCTCGGCCTCCCCTGGTTCTTTTATGTGATAATGTAGTGTTTGCATTGCAGACTTCTGTAGTGATAAAAAGACTCTTCAAACCGTAACTATATTTTACCATATTTAATCTAAAAGGTAGAGGAATGGTTTACAGACACATCAGCGCTGATGGGCTCTTGATCGAACATGACACAACGGCAATGAATGTGGCAAGAGCCCCGACTGATTATTTCTTAAGCATTATAAAGAAATCTAGGTACACGCCCATGCAAGGGCTGTATGCTTCCTAACATGTCGTCAGTAAAATAATGTGTCACCACTTGGGTGCTATCTGATGACCTTGTGTCCCAGCCTTGTGTCCCAGACTGTCTAGGTGTGCATGACGCTCCCAGGACTGACGTTCCACTCGTCCATCCCATTTCTACATTCTACTCATATGCCACATTTCTAACAGAACAGCAAAATGAAATACCTATGAAGAACACAGAAAAATAAAATCATGCAGCTGACAATGAGCCCTCACCAAGAGACTACACACACACACAAACACACACACACACATCCTTGTGAGGACAATGCCTTGCCTTCCATTCATTTTCAAGCCTTTCTATGGCCTAACCCTAACCTTTACCAGTATATACATACCTCCAACCTTAACCTAATTCACACCTTCTTGCTCAGCTGCAAGTAGAAGAACTGGCACACATCCTTGAAGACCTTGGCTTGACTCCCCTTGACTTCCATTTGTTGTAACCCTTTCTGTGGCCTAACCCTGACCCTAATTCTAATTAACACCATAGTCCTAGATCTAACCCCTAGCCCAAAAAAGTGAGAACCAAAAAAGGTCCTCACTTCACATCAAAGTCCTCACTTTGGTGGTAAAATACGAAAAACATGTTTTAACTCAGCTGCAAGTACACATACACACACACACACACACACACACACACACACACACACTGGGCAGGTTATTCTTTGTGTTTGGCAGGGGTGCACATAACTTGTACACAGGTACTCATGCGCGTCACAAATCAGGAAAGCGTAACGTCAATTTTATCACTACGCAAATTTGCGTACTACCTGACCGTCACCTGTTTTGAACTACTGTCGAAGATGTCCAAAAAACAGCAAACATTAAGCAGCTTCTTTGGCATTCAGCCACCTACAAAGAAACGCCAAACTGGACCGGAGCCGAAGAAAAGGCTTTTTTCAGAAAAGTGGCTCCAAGACGTGCCGTGGCTTGAAGCCGACGTGGAGCGCACTGAAATGTGGTGCAAGATTTGCCGCTCGCATCCAAATCTAGCAGACAAAACAGGTGCGTTCTATAAAGGCTCAAAGAATTTCAACCATCCTTTATTTGACAAACATGAAAAGAGCAAGGAGCACATGAATGTGGTTCAAGCCATTGCTAATAAACAAACTAGCCGACAAGAAATGTCCAGTCGCCCACTTGCCAGATGGCGAGAAAAACTGAATGAAGAACAGCGGCAAGCTCTCCATAATATGTTTCTCCTCGCCTTCCATAAAGCTAAACACACACGTCCCATGTCTTCCTATTCCGAGGATACTCCCTTACTGAAGCGGCTAGGAGTAAATGTCGGATGTGCATATCATTCACGTGAAGGTGGCACACGGATCATGCAGAGCATCGCTCACACCATCAGCGGGGATTTAAGAGCCAAGCTGCAGTCTACTGAATTTTGGGGGCTGCTTTTTTGATGGATCTGAGGACATCACGAAAACTAAGCAGGAAATCGTTTATATTTTGTCTGTGTCCAGCGACGGAGAGTTTACCTCCGACTTTCTCGGACTGATTGAACTGGGTGGTGACCGAACCGCGCAGGCTATAACAGACGGACTTGTAAGACTTTTCCAGGACACAGGCTTGGATAACTGGACAACAAAGTTGGTCGCGGTGTGCACAGATAGGGCTGCTGTCAACGTCGGTATATGTACAATGGTGTTGTGCCAAAGCTCAGGGAACTTGCTGCAGTTGGAGACTCCCTTGTGCACATTTTGTGCACCGCGCACAAACTGGAGAATTGCGCAAAATCGGCCGATCGCACCATTCCTTACTGTGAGACATTTAATCGCACTGTGATCAAGCTGCTGCAGTTTTACCTACAAAAAGGGGGTGCAAAAAAAATGCTGCACTGAAGAAGCTGTGTGAAGAAAATGGGATCTCCTTTGTGAAACTGGGTAAGTTTCATAATATCACATGGTCTGCATGGAGACATGAAACACTGTTAAAAATATCAAGACTACTGCCAGCTATTAAAATCCAACTGGCTACGAGTGATGACAGCGACTTGCAGCCAATCTGCACAGAGCGTTTTCAGTGCTTTCTGTCAAACATGCTAGACATGCTAGAGTCCATCCTCAACTCCTCCATCACCATCTGGTATGCTGGTGCCACCGCTATGGACAAGGGCAGACTGCAGCGTGTCATCCGGTCTGCAGAGAAGGTGATAGGCTGCAATCTTCCATCTCTCCAGGACCTGTACGCCTCCAGGACCCTGAGGCGTGCAGGGAAGATTGTGGCTGATCCCTCGCACCGCAGTCACAGACTATTTCAGACACTTCCCTCTGGGAGGAGGCTGCGGTCCATCAGGACCAAAACCTCGCACTACAAGAACAGTTGCTTCTCATCTGCTACCGGTCTTATGAATAAGGCCAAGAGCCTGTGAAACTGGACACTGCCTCTTCCCCATTCAGGACTTACAAGCTTCTGCGTTACATTAACGCACAGCTTACTGAGTGTATATAGCTTCTGTCTGTATATATATCTATTTTATTTTGTTTTTGTCTGCACCATCAACACCAAGTAAAATTCCTTGTAAGTGCAAAGCAATAAACTTGATTCTGATTCTGATTCTGATAGGAAAGTTGGTTTCAAAAGGGAGTAAATTGGCCTGCCTGGCTTCTAAATTGAAGAGTTCCCCTGACAGCAAAGCCTGGCAGCGAATGCAGAACCTGTAGGTGCATGCCAGGCATACAAGCTTGATAGAGTATATAGCAGAAACTTGTTTTCATGTTTGTTTCCCAGGAAGCTGCGTCCTGCCGGTTTGGACAGTGAATAGTATCTTGAATGATTGGGCTGGCTAAACCACCAGCAGTCAAAAAGGATGCACAGTAAAAACGTCACACCCATTTCCTACAATTAAAAGCAAATGTGGAGCTGGAGGGCACAATAGTCATATAAACTTAGCTGTAGCTCACTACCACCATTAACACATAGCTATTTGTACCACTAGCTCTTTCAGGGTGCTTCTCACTAGCCTCGTGAGACCATCCTGATCTCGCGAGGTTTCAAGGTTTCACTCGCAGATCAGTCTGGATACTCTCCGTTAAAGAAAATTTGGAGCCGTTCACCAAACGAACGTCCAATCAGCGTTGGCTTTGAGGCAGGTTGCGGTGTGACGCAACGGGAAGCGCGTCAGTTCAGTCTAAAGAACATGGCGGCTTCAGCCGATGAAACTAGCGTTAGCGCGGCTATCGAGCAAGTTTTATCGGAATTACAGAGTATTTCTCTGCTGAGCTAACGAGCCTTTACCTGCAGCAGCAAGAGTAGCTTGGCTTGTGGTTGTGTTTTCGTCGTCGCTCGTAACAGAGCGACGACGAATCTGATTGGTTTATTTGGCCCGTCTATCACCAACATAGGCCAATCAGCTGACCAGTATTTTCGCCCCTTCCCAAAATTACTTCAACGGAAGGTTTCCAGATGGATATGCGGAGCAAATCTATCTGGCGGAGTCAGGTAAGCTTCTCACAGGATCTGATTAAAAACCAGGAACACTTTCAATTTTCTAATCAAAGACAGAAGTTCTGGTTCTGTATCAAACGGGTTCATACGCTGAAGAGAATTCAACCATAAAGCTTGGACTGATGATAGCAGACCAAAAGTGTTTATGGTGTTAGCTTTAACTCATTAATGCTGCTGTTCTCTGTTGCAAATTAAACAGTTCATATGTTTGAATCTGTTTATAATCAAGAATTTCTGTAAATCAGATCCTCATATTGACATATCATTCTCTCATATTTTTTTGATTGATTGGCTCGCGGACTTCCTGTTTGCGGTAAGGCGTATTCTGTCACTTCCTGTTGTTGCTGTGTGAACGACGGAGCTTTGCTCCAGGCTCTCTCGCTTTTTATCTTTAAACCTCTTTGCTGTAACATCTGTTTCCAAACATAAGCACTTTTAAAACATTGTCTGTGGCTGCTCATCACGTTTGGGAACTCCTCGTGTTTCACACGGTTTGTTCTTTGGCGTGATAATAGGGCGTTAGCCTAGCTTTAGCCTAGCGTTAGCCTAGCGCTAGCCAAGCCTTAGCCTCATAATGGCTTCTCCGTGTCTGACTAAGTCTCCTATCTGCTGCTCTCTGTGTCAGATGTTCAGTTATTCCTCTGCCTCCTTTAGTGATGATGGTACATGTAATAAATGTAGTGTTTTTGTAGCTTTGGAGGCGAGGGTGTCAGAATTGGAGACCCGGCTCCGTGCTGTTGAAAAACCAGCTGATAACCGCTCTTTTGCTAGCGCGGAGCCGCATAGAGTAACTTCACGTAGCGAACCTAAAGCAGTAGCACCCGAGCAGCCTGGTAACCAGGCTGGCTGGGTGACAGTTCGTAGGAAGCATAGCTCTAGATTACAGACCCCAGATCACCACCAACCCATCTGCGTTTCTAATAAATTTTCCCCTCTGAGCGACAATCTCGCCGAGGAGCCGACCTTAATCATTGGCAGCTCCATAATGAGAAATGTGGCACTAAAGAAACCAGGGACCATAGTTAAATGCCTACCAGGGGCCAGAACAGGCGACATAGAATCCTACCTAAAACTACTGGCTAAGGATAAGCGTAAATACCGCAAAATTGTTATTCACGCTGGCGGTAATGACACCCGGTCACGCCGATCAGAGGTCACCAAAGTTGGTGTTGCTTCGGTTTGTGAGTTTGCTAAAACTATGTCGGACTCTGTAATTTTCTCTGGTCCCCTGCCTGATCTGACCAGTGATGACATGTTTAGCCGCATGTCATCATTCAACCGCTGGTTGTCTAGGTGGTGTCCAGAAAACGACGTGGGCTACATTGATAACTGGAGAACTTTCTGGGGAAAACCTGGTCTGATCCGGAGAGACGGCATCCATCCTACTTTGGATGGTGCAGCTCTTCTTTCTAGAAATCTGGCCGGATTTATTAGTTCTCCTAAACGCTGACAACCCAGGGTCCAGACCAGGAAGCAGAGCCGTAGTTTAACACACCTCTCTGCAGCTTCTGTACTGTTACCCACCCATTATCCTATTGAGACGGTGTCTTTCCCACGGCCAAAACTTAACAGATCAAAAACTGATCTAAAAGGAACAAATCATAAAAACCTAATAAAAATCAATATGGTTCACCTTGAACCTAAAAATAAAATAATAAAATGTGGTCTATTAAATATAAGGTCTCTCCCTCCAAAGACTTTGTTAGTTAATGAATTAATTTCTGATAATCAGATTGATTTGTTTTGTCTCACAGAAACCTGGCTACAAGAGGACTACGTTAGTATAAATGAGTCAACCCCCTCCAGTTATTCAAATTTCCACATTCCCAGATCTGTGGGAAGAGGAGGAGGAGTGGCAACTATCTTTCAGTCTGATTTATTAATTAGTCCCAGGCCAACTAATAATTACAGTTCTTTTGAACATTTAACCCTCAGTTTCCCTCATCCAAACTGCAAAGCAATAAAACCTCTTCTGTTTGTTGTTTTGTATCGTCCACCAGGCTCTTACACTCAGTTTTTGGATGAGTTGTCAGATTTCTTATCTGATTTGGTGTTAAATACTGATAAGGTTATTATAGTGGGTGATTTTAACATCCATGTTGACACTGAATGTGATAACCTTAGTGTAGCCTTTAAAACTATCCTAGATTCAATTGGTTTTGCTCAAAATGTGCATGAACCGACGCACTCTCGGCTCCATACTTTAGACCTTGTGCTGACATATGGCATTGATTGTGAAGAATTAACAGTATTTCCTCACAACCCTGTCCTGTCTGATCATTTTTTAATAACATTTGAGTTTAATCTAACTGAATTCTCCACCCCCAAAAGAGGGTTCCATTATAGTAGATTTTTATCGGATAATGCTGTATCAAAACTTAAAGAGTCTGTCCCCTTCTTAATATCCTCAGTATTGCAGAAATGCCCTGTAGATGGCAGCATTGCTGTTTCTTCCCATTCACAAATCGATACCTTTGCTAACAATGTGACTTCCTCATTGCGTTCTGCATTAGACAATGTAGCTCCCTTGAAAAAGAAGGTGATTATTCACAGGAAGCTGGCTCCTTGGTTTAATTCAGAGCTGCGTTCCTTGAAGCGCAATGTTAGGAAATTGGAGAGAAAATGGCGCTCTACACACCAAGAGGAATCCTACTTAATCTGGAGGGACAGACTATTGTTGTATAACAAGACCCTCTGCAGAGTTAGAGCAGCATATTTTTCATCATTAATTGAAGAGAATAAAAATAATCCTAGATTTCTCTTTAGTACAGTTGCCAAACTTACCCAGAGCCACAGCTCTGTTGATCCATCCATTCCCTTAGCTCTCAGTAGTAATGATTTTATGGGATTCTTCATGAATAAAATTGATGCCATTAAAAATAAAATAATTGGCATCCTCCCAAACATGATTACCTCGTCCTCAGTAAGTGAGGCAGCATTGGAGGAATCTTTAGAATCTGCGCAGTGTTTGAACTGTTTAGAAGCAGTAGAGCTTTCTGAGCTATCTAAAATTTTAGCTTCATCTAAACCTTCTACCTGTATGTTAGACCCAATCCCAACCAAGTTGTTTAAGGACATATTCCCTTTGATCAGTGGCACTATTTTAGACATGATTAATCTATCCTTAGTAAATGGATATGTACCACAGGTTTTGAAAGTAGCTGTTATTAAACCTTTACTTAAGAAACCTTCTCTTGATCAAGATGAGTTAGTAAATTACAGACCTATATCTAATCTTCTTTTCTTATCTAAAATTCTTGAGAAAGTAGTTGCTAATCAACTTTGTGAACATTTACAAAGTAATGACCTACTTGAGGAGTTTCAGTCAGGCTTCAGAGCTCATCATAGCACTGAAACAGCTCTTGTGAAGGTCACTAATGATATTCTCATGGCCTCAGATAATGGACTTGTGTCTATACTTGTCCTGTTAGATCTCAGTGCTGCGTTTGATACAGTTGATCACAATATTCTCCTACAAAGACTTGAACATACTGTAGGGATTAAGGGGAAAGCATTAGGCTGGTTTAAATCTTATCTGTCAGACAGATTCCAATTTGTTCATGTTAATAATAAATCTTCCTCAAACTCTAGGGTCACTTGTGGAGTACCACAGGGTTCAGTCCTTGGACCAATTCTCTTTACTATATATATGCTTCCGATAGGCAAAATTATCAGACAGCATGGGATTAATTTCCACTGTTATGCTGATGATACTCAGCTATATTTATCCATAAATCCTGATGAATCCAATCAGTTACTTCGACTGCAGTCATGTCTTGATGACATCAAAAGCTGGATGACTTTAAATTTCCTGCATCTAAATTCTGACAAGACCGAAGTTTTAATCTTTGGGCCAGAGTCCTCAAAAAATAAACTTCTTAACCAATCACTTAATCTGGGTGGCATTAAACTGGCCTCTGGTAATAAAGTAAAAAATCTTGGTGTTATTTTTGACCAAGACATGTCATTTAAATCCCATATTAAACAGGTTTCCAGAGTTTCCTTTTTTCACCTCCGGAATATCGCCAAAATTAGAAACATTCTGTCCAGGAGTGATGCTGAAAAACTGGTCCATGCATTTGTTACTTCAAGGCTGGACTATTGTAATTCTTTACTATCAGGAATTCCACAAAATGCAGTTCAAAGCCTTCAGCTGATCCAAAATGCTGCAGCAAGAGTTCTGATGAAAATCAACAAGAGGGATCATATTTCTCCAATTTTAGCTTCCCTTCATTGGCTTCCTGTTAAATCAAGAATAGAATTTAAAATTCTTCTTCTAACGTATAAAGCCCTTCATAATCAAACTCCATCATATATCAGAGCTCTGATTACCCCGTATGTTCCTAACAGAGCACTTCGCTCTCAGACCGCAGGTCTGCTGGTGGTTCCTAGAGTCTCTAAAAGTAGAATGGGAGGCAGATCCTTTAGCTATCAGGCTCCTCTCCTGTGGAACCAACTCCCAGTTTTGGTCCGTGAGGCAGACACCCTGTCTACTTTTAAGACTAGGCTTAAAACTTTTCTTTTTGACAAAAATTATAACTAGTGACTCATGTTACTCTCAGCCACCTTTATAGTTTTACTGCTATAGGCTTAGGTTACTGGAGTATATCAGGATCTAATTTTCTCACTATATTGAGTTCTACTGTTCTTCAATTATACATTATGTGTTGTCATTTCTGCTTTAACTTTCTGTTCTCTCTCTTTTCTCTTCATAGTAGGTACACCTGGTCTGGCGTTCTGTTAACTGTGACATCATCCAGAGAAGACGGCTCACCCGCTACTACCATCTAATGTAGAACAGATTACTAGATCAATGTGTGCTTCTGTGCTTTTTTGTCTCTCTTGTTGTGTCTCTGTTCTGTCTTCTGTAACCCCAGTCGGTCGAGGCAGATGACCGTTCATACTGAGCCCGGTTCTGCCGGAGGTTTTTTTTTCCCGTTAATGGGTGGTTTTTCTTCCCACTGTCGCTTCATGCTTGCTCAGTATGAGGGATTGCAGCAAAGCCATGTACAATGCAGATGACTCTTCCTGTGGCTCTACGGTTCCCCAGGAGTGAATGCTGCTTGTCGGGACTTTGATGCAATCAACTGGTTTCCTTATATAGGACATTTTTGACCAATCTGTATAATCTGACCCAATCTGTATAATATGATTGAACTTGACTTTGTAAAGTGCCTTGAGATGACATGTTTCATGATTTGGCGCTATATAAATAAAATTGAATTGAATTGAATTGAATATAACTAAACGGACCTGAAAGATAGCAGCTGCTGTCATGGTCCAGAACAATAGCATCAGCTGTCGCATGTCAAGACAAAGTAGCTTATTCTCTCCAAAGATTTCTTTTCACCGTTCGTAACTAAAGCCTTTTTTTTAGGATTTGACCCCTTTTATGTCAATAAATCTGAAAGTTATGAGTTGTACTCTTGAATGAACCTTAGAGCAGTGCAAACTTCATTAGCAGGGAAGTGTCCTGAACTTCCACACCTAAAGAAATAAATTCATATCTATGCATATGGTCATAAAGTGCCTGTTTTTGAGTTTTTACCAGCTGAGTAACTTTCAAATGACAAACCAAACCTCTTTTGAAAATACTGCATGGTAAAAACGCATGCTGTAAACTGACTGCTCGATGCTTCTACTAACACAGAGCAGAAACTGATATTTTTGTTCCTTTTTGAAAAAGAAAAAAAAAATGAAAAAGCTAGCCTTTGGGTTTAACTTAGAACTTCAAATGTGCTTGTTACCTTTCTTTAGCCAAACGTTAGAGCCATTCACTGGTGTGTGCAAAGACACAACTTCTTAATTATATATGTGAGAGCATTCTGCTTTCATATGCAGAAGGTTTTCAGGATAACTTGTGGGAGAGTTTGGCTTTGCAAATGTTTTTACATGCTGACTCTGAAGGATGTCCTCAATCTTCCCTCCTAATGAAGAATGCCTACGTGGGAAACGAGGCCCAGGAAAAGAGGGGCGTCTTGGCCCTGAAATACATCACTGATAACAACTTTGTGACTGATTGGGATGATTTGGAAAAGGTAAGGCTGCAGCGATAAAACGTCTAATGTAATTGAATGTGCAACATCTTTAAGGTCAAAGACCTTGATAGAATAATACTAAGAGTTAAAGTTTTCATAACCAGTAATGTTTCCTTTATACATGAATAGTGCGTAGTGTTTGGCTAAATCTCAGTAAATCTAACTTTAAGGTACTCTATATCACTTTTATATATAAATTTCCTCTTCTGGCTCAGCTGCCAAGTAACTGGGAAAATGCAAATTAACATTGTTTCACTTAGCCACTAACTTTGAAACTACTTGAACATGTTAATGTATCTCGTACAACTTACAACGTCATGTCAGAATCCCCTAAGATTAAGGAAATTAAACTGTTATCATTGTGCAGCTTTTACAACATGCCCTTTGCAATGAGCTCCGTGTGAGTCCTCAAGAGCATCCAGTCCTGCTGTCAGAGCATGCAACCACACCCAAAGTCAACAGAGAGAAGATGACAATGGTAAGTTTACATCAGTTGTATACAAGTCAAAATAAATCATTTATATTAGTTACGCTGCATTAAAAGATAACCGTGGAGTTGCTTTTGTGAATTGTCAGGTGAAATGGTCTTCTTGTTTGTTTCAGATAATGTTTGAGTGCATCAAGGTTCCTGCCCTTTATACGGCCAATCAGTGTGCCCTGTCTCTGTTTTGCTCTGGTCGCACCACAGGTCAGTGAAAACCTGAATGCTCATACTCCTGTAAACCATACAGGGTCTGGGTTTTTAATTTAGTGTATTCAGTAAATCAGACCAACCGGCAGCTTTCGCAGTTTTGCACAGTCTGATCAGGGCATTGGGGGTTGGGGTGGGGGGTGGGGGTTGCTGACAGAGTTTGCAACACAGCTTAATTCAGCAGTAAGCTGGAGTGTGTCTCTGTCTTTCCACCTCTCCACTCTGAGCTTTAGTCTGCTCGGGTCTGGCTTTCATAGACTGCAGGTGGCGCTCTTGGATCTCTCTTATATCTAAATAATGATCCATTAGTGTTTCTAATGTGTACAGTGACCTTTTCTCTGTCATTTTTTATCTTAAAGGAGTTGTATTAGGATCTGGTGATGGTTACAGCCAAACTGTCCCTATTTATGAAGGCTATGGTTTGCCCCACGCCTTTCTTTGCACACGCGTGTCTGGAAGAAACCTGACGGAGTACTTGATGAGGATTCTCACAGAAAGAGGCCACCGTTTCACTAATGGTAAAACAACTGCTGAATGTGTTTTTTTTCCCTGTTTGTACCTTTTAATGGTAAGGACAGATCAGAAAATATACACCTCCTAAACTTTTGCTGTGAATGACACTCTGCTCTGAACTTCAGCTGAGTTTGAAATTGTTCGAGAAATGAAGGAGAAGCTCTGCTACATTGCTTTGGACTATGAGCAGGAGATGCAGAAAGCAGTTCTCTCACTAGAGAAGGACTACGAGCTTCCTGATGGACAAATTGTTACGATCGGCAATGAGAGGTTCCGCTGTCCAGAGCTCTTCTTCGATCCATCTTTTATTGGTTTGTAACAATTAGAAAAAAATATAAATCCTCAGTCTTTTAAACATTTATCTCAAACTCTGAGGTTGTACAAGATCTTTTGAAGTAAAAACTATGGACTGTTGATACATGTTTGTATCATTTAGGAGAAGAGTCACCTGGTGTTCATGAGAACACTTACAACAGCATCATGAAGTGTGAAATAGACATCCGGAAAGACCTGTATTCTAACATTGTGCTTTCTGGAGGCTCCAGCTTGTTCCCTGGATTTGAAGACCGCATGCAGAGAGAGATGACTGCTTTGGCCCCGTCTACTATGAAAATCAAGGTGCATAAGTTTGCTCTTTCATTGCTCGAGTGAAGAACAAATTTAATTTATCTATAAAAGGACTCTGCCCTGCATTGTGAGCATAAAAAAAAAATCCATCTAAACAAAATCCAATCTGTCAATAGGTGTTTATGGAAAAGTTCTCAATCTGGTCAAAAATCCATGCTCAGAAAAGATTCAAACCCCAAGCGATGCTAATAGTTAGTAAGAAAAAAATTCAGATTGTGCTTCTGTCTCTTCTAAATTGCCCCTCTTGACTGCCTAGACAGTATTGTGAGGGGTAAGTATATCGTGGTACCCTGTCCATAGAGTCTCAAGAGCAACAACATGTACTCTGGCTCACTTTTAAACACTGGGGTAGTGTTGGCCTAGTGGTTAGAGCAGCGCGCTTGCACTCATAGAAGGATGCAAGTACCCAGTTCGGTCCCCAGTGCCTGCACTCTGGGTCCCTGAGCAAGACCCTTAACCCCCGATTGCTCCTCGGGCAGCGCACATGGCAGCCCACTGCTCCCCAAGGATGTTCAGGAATTACAGCCACAGTACCCCATGTAATGAACTAGGTTAGGGGCTCCCAAAGTGGGGGTCGTGAGATCATTTGATACTGATGTGCTAAAAAAGATTTTTGATTTCTTTATTTGTGAAACAGGTACCAAAGTTACAGCTTTACAAGATGCTTATTACTCTTCATTTTAAAGCAGGAGGAAGGATTCACTTTTTTGCAAGAATTCTTATGAAAATACTACTCTATTCACATAACTTTACACTTATAATAGATTGAGGCAATGTACCAAAGCGTAGGCAAGAGCTCTTGAGAAGCATGTTGAAGTAATGAATATTTTAATAATGAATAAGACAACAGACTTACTGGCAGGTACGTGAAATTGGGATTAGGAGTAAAACAAGAAATTAACCAGAATGGGGGGAGGTGCATAGCAGATGTACTAACAATGAGAGTGACATAACTGACAGAATAAATAGTAGTAGAAAGAGTAGGAAAAAAATAGAAGAAAGGTGGAGAAATTTAGCTTGGACCGTGTAGTGGTAATTAAGCAGAGGGAAAGAGAGCAACCGTTTGGCAGAAAAGGGGGGGGGGGGGGGAGCAGAACCTAAGAGGAAACATGGTGAATCAACAGATCTAACCAAAGAGCTCACTAACAGAACCAATAACTGGTAGGCAGGACAATAAAGATCTAACAGAACTATTAAAATCATAATGAACAGAAACTGACTAAGACCAAATCTAACAGACTGATGAATAAAAAATATAAAGTCAGAATACAATAACAAAACTGCAGGATCCCCAGGACCCTAACACTAAATACTCCGGGGGATCCTGACGTTTACTTTGTGTTGAATTTATTCTCTCAAGTAACAAATAATATAATTTCAGTGAAAGGTGCACATAGATTATTGACTGCTGCACACATAAAAAAGTTGCATAAGTCAAACGCATTTTAAAAGATAAGTCTACCATTGAAAACATTCAGAAGAAAAGCTTATATTGAAAAATATCCTGCTGGATCCTTCAGAGATTGAGGTGAACCCGGTGAAAAGAGAGGTTGCCAAGCTTTGTCTAAATTGTTTCCGAGCTGCCCCAAGGCACAAACAAACTAAACACTGGTTTAGGGCCCCAAGGCCACTAGAGGGCCCCCAAGAGCAATCAAAAAAAATATTTTTTATTTTTCCCACGTATAAATGGTGATATCTATATGATCAAAGATATCGTGCAAAAACACAATTTCAACAGAATCAGACATACTTTAATAATCCCAGAGGGAAATTACTTTCGTTACATGCTCCAGATATACACACATTTATAAATATATATATATATATATATATATATATATATATATATATATATATATATATATATATATACATATATATATATATGTTTACAACATTCCACACAAGGTAATATGATATATATATTTTTTTTTTCACTATATATCACTATATATAAATATATATATATATATATATATATATATATATATATATATATATATATATATATATCCTGTGTTGAGCCATGCGTCTGTGGAGAGGTTATTTGGTTTCTCCAATATAAAGATCAGAATATTCCTCACTGCATTGAACTGCATACACCACTCCGCTCATCTTAGGTTTGGAGGTTTTGTCCTTGGGATGCACAAGCCTCTGTCTGAGGGTCCTGTTTGGTTTGAAATGTACAGGGATTTTGTGTTTGGAGAAAACCCTCTTGAGTTTTTCAGAGACTCCAGCAACATATGGGATGACGATGTTTTTCCATTTATTCTTCTCCCCATTATGTTCTGCAGCGGGTCTTTTGGATTTTCTTGCTGATTTGACAAAAGCCCAGTTAGGGTACCCACAGGTTTGGAGGGCATCTTTGATGTGTTTCTGTTCCTTGTGCTTCTCTTCTGTCTTAGTAGGGACATGCTCGGCCCGGTGTTGTAAGGTTCTGATGACCGAATGTTTGTGCTCCAGTGGGTGGTGTGAGTCAAAAAGAAGATATTGGTCTGTGTGTGTGGGTTTCCTATACACTTCAATGTTCTTCAACATTGGGTGATCATATGGGTGATCAAAACATTGCTCCTTTAACCCAAGCCAATAACAACCTTAACGACTCCTTGTTACAGAGGAGTGGACCTGTTTCGGTCCAATCTGCTGGCTTAATGTCTTTAACGACTCCCCATTACTACGGGGTGGACCTGTTTCTGTTGAATTTGCATGTTATCTAAGCCATTACAGGGCCTTTGTTTGGGCAGTAGTATAAAGCTTGGTACTCATCATTACTCTAGACCTTTTGAATTTAGAAAGCTTCCTGGAGAGGAAGCGAAACGTCTTCAATTACGGAAAACAAGTCCAGTTGCTTTGTTTTTTACTCTTTTTTTGCAATTATCAGATACAAACCAAAATCCTGAAAGAGCCCAACACATTTTTTGACCTTTTGTTTTCAGGAAATTTCTGTGTGAAATACTTTCACTTTCTCAATCCTGATATTGTGCTGGTTCAGTGGAGTTTTAACAAGAGGTGCATGACTCAGCAAAGAAAAAAAATGTTTATCTGTGATAATTATGTATGAAGCTGATTTAAAAATGAATTATTACCTAATATTCTCCTTCTAAATCCATTGGGTCTGCGAATTCTGGGTGACAGTCTGATCAAAGGTGTAGCTGGGGAAATAGATTTAAGAAAAAGTTGTTTTTTTTCGAGAACAAACAGGAAATCCAACCAGGGAATGTAAACAGCACAAAATGGGGGACGGTCTTCTTGTAACACACAATGTAGCTGACAATTCACTGATCTCCTCGGCTTGTTGGGTACTCCTTGCTTCAGTGTCCAGAACTCGGCTCTGAGGTGTAACATTAAGTACCGTGAATTCACTGACAGTCTGGTTGATGCGGAATGAAGATAACTACTAGAACTGTGTCGCAATGACCGAGATGCTGCGGGATTTCATTGGTCTGAGATGATGCGTTAACAGTAGTTGGTTGGACCAACCATCCTGAAGAATCTAAAGTCTGTATTTTCTTATGAAGAAGAATGAGTCAAGAATCAGTGTAAAAGGATCTTTGTTTCACTCTATTTATGGAGTATAGGGGCGCGGCCTTTGAAAAGGGTTGGTTCTAGATGCCGAGGCCTGCATTGTTTCACTGTATCTGTAGGATAGAGGGATGGGCAGGGTGTTAGAAGTGTGTTGGTTCTAGAGGCTGATGTTTTTCTCATAGAGAAGGGGATGTCTTGGGGTCATTATCAACAATTTTCCATTTCTCGGGTTGGAAAATAACAATCTTGCACGCTACATCCATGTTATCAAAGATGGCTGAGCCTAGTTCTTCATCCATTTCTATCGAAGTTGACCTGCTTCTCTAATTTGTGATGAGTCTTTTTTTTAAAGACTGCTTTACTTAATGCAATTTTTTTACCACATTTAGGCCGGAATCTCCACCTTCAAGGTTAGGAGGTGGCATAGTTAAGAGGTGGTCATTAGATGGTTAAACCCTGTATTGTGCTAAATATAAGGAAGCCATTGTGTCAACATCCCTTCTTGCATCTGGTCATCATTAAGGCGGTCATAGGTCCGGTGATCATAAATACCATATCACAGGTCTTAGGTTACACGTCATACATCTTAAGTCATAGGTCACACAGTCACGGGTCATAAATCATGGGTCATCTGTCATGTGATATGACAGTAGGAATCGTAACCTTTCTCTACTCTGATTTGGTGAAGTGGAGCAGAAATGGGGAAAACTTCCAATCAGCCCAAAAAACAAAAACAAATGTCCAAATCATCACAGGTGGAGGCTAGAAAGTCCTAAATCACAAAATTATCTTTTCCAGTCTTTTCTTTTTCACAGCCGATGAAGGACACAGCCAACATAGACCAGATCCTTTGAGGGATGCAGCACCTGAATTGGGATTTATTAACTTCTATAAAAGTCATGGAGCTTGTTGCCTGTTGAAGGTGTCAACTTTGATGGCAAATCTTAGAGCTATTGGGCTTCAACGGGCTTAAAACAACTGATTAAACTTGAATGTTTTCAATGATCTACCCTAAAATGTAACTTAAACTTGTGGTTTCTTTAACCCTAGGTTATTGCTCCACCTGAGAGGAAGTACTCTGCCTGGATTGGTGGCTCCATCCTGGCCTCCCTGTCCACCTTCCAGCAGATGTGGATCAGCAAGCAGGAGTACGATGAATGTGGTCCATCTATTGTCCATCGAAAGTGCTTCTAGAGCACCTTTTTCCTGTCCCAGGGGTCACCATGCTGCTGCATCCGACTGAGGTTGTCTGCAGTGGCGGAGCTAAAGTTTTTTATTTAGGGGGCTAGAGGAGGGCAAAGCTATCTCAGGGGGGTCCACAGTTTTTTAACAATTTAAAGACACTGCCCTGGACATTCAGAAACTCATAAATATAAATAAATAAAGTAGAATATACCAAATGTTTCCTAAGTGTCCATTGTTTTAATGAAAGAAATGTATGCTTTTCTTTAAATGTTATTTTTTAAATGATGCACATATCTATAATTTGAAGCATCTATAAAATCATATTAGTGCAGTATTAAATGATCAATAAGTTTGAAAAAAAGCCATGCTGGGTCTATGTGTGTGCAACCTTCTTCAAAAGCTTGAAATGGATCCACTATCATGCAATTTTCACTGTAGCATCACTACAGGGCACAGCATTTAGATTAGATTAGATTCAACTTTATTGTCCTTACACAGGGACAGATACAAGGCAACGGAATGCAGTTTAGGTCTAACCAGAAGTGCAATAGCAGCAAATGCAAGATAAACAATGGTTCCATAAGTACAGGACATTCGGCTTTGACCCTTTTTGTAGATCGCCTCGGTGTTCCTGGTCCAGTCAAGCTTATTGTTAGTACACTCCAAGGTACTTATTCTCCTCCACAGTGTCTACAGGGACCCCCTGGATGGAAACAGGGGTCACAGGTGTTTTTGTCCTCCTCAGATCCACTATTAGCTCCTTAGTCTTTGTCACATTGAGCTGCAGATGGTTCAGCTCACTCCAAGTGACAAAGTTGTCCACCACAGTCCTGTATTCATTCTAATCACCCATTTCAATGCAGCCAACTATTGCTGAGTCATCAGAAAACTTCTGAAGGTGGCAGGACTCAGTGCAGTAGTTGAAGTCTGAGGTGAAAAGAGTGAGGACAGTCCCCTGAGGGGCCCCGGTGTTGCTGACCACCCTGTCAGACACACAGTTCTGCAGGTGTACATACTGTGGTCTGCCCGTAAGATAATCAACAATCTAGGACACAATGGGTGCCTCCACCTGCATCGCCGTCATCTTCTCACCAGGGCTTTGAACCGGTTCAAGGAACGAAAATGAAAACCGGGAACTTTTTGTATTTTACAGGGAACAGAAACAAAACCGGAAAGGTTATTATTTTTTATGTTCTGGAACTGGAACACTTATTTAAAAATCATGGTAACCGGTTAATACCGGTTTTATTTCGTTCCTCAAAGTTTTCGTTGCCTAATTAACTAAAAAAAAAAAGTTATTATTTTCCTGCGCACGTTTAACCTGACTCCGCCAGCTATATGTCGCTCCGCCTAGCTTCAAAGTGATTTCTCCAACCAATTTTATTGTCCAGCCAATCAGGACACAGGGCTGGAGTTTCATAGATGTTACGTAGTGGAGAAGCGACCGTGACGTGAGACAGTTTTGATAGCAATGGCGGCTCGCATCGAGGAAGCAAGCGTTAACATTGATGCTACTATTTCTTCTGTGTTGTCCAATCTACCTAATATTGTTTCATTAAAAGAACATCAGAGAACGCCTCTGAAGGCTTTTGTTGGTGGAAACCATGTTTTCGCCCTTCTCCCGACCGGATTTGGCATGTTTTATTTTCCGGGGCGCGTCCGCAGCGGACATCTTGTCGGTTAGCGGTTAGCGTGAACCATGTTAGAAGGGCTTTAGTCCTTGACGCGGTCGGCCCGGGATCGTCTCCGACCTGCGGTGCTTTGCCGCCTGTCTTCCCACTCTTCCTGTCAGCTCACTGTCACGGGTTAGCTTCGGTGTGAGTGGTTGAAATAGCACGTCGATAAAGATGACAGACAAGTGGCTTATCCAATCATATGCAAGGATTTTTTATAAGGCCCAGCCTTCAATAAAGGCAATTCCTATGGAGGTGTCCATGACGGCTGAGGTTTCACTTCCTGTGTGACATCACATCACACATTCGCTGACTGAATGGAGAGAGAGCGATGTCCCACTAGAGCTACACATCTTAAATAAGGGGTAAATTACGATCCATTGTTAAGTAAAACGCTCATTCCAAACACAATATCAATAGCTATGTTTGTCAAACGAAAGGAACGAAATTAACCGTTCCGGGAACAGTATTTTTTTGTTCTAACCGGTTCGGGAACGTCAATTTATTGGTGGAACTCATAACTGGAAACGTTATAATTCCGTTTCTGTTCGGAACAAACCGATTGGGAAAAAAAATCGGTTCAAAGCCCTGCTTCTCACCCAGTAGAGCCGGGCGGATGGTGTTGAAGGCACTGGAAAAAACAAAGAAAATGATTCTCACAGTGCTCGCCGGCTTGTCCAGATGAGTGTAGAATCTGTTCAGCAGGAAGATGATGCTGTCCTCAACTCCCAGGCGGGGCTGGTAGGTGAACTGTAGTGGATCAGTGAAGGGCCCGACCATGGGCCTTAGCTGCACCAGGACTAGCCTCTCAAAGGTCTTCATGACGTGGGACATCAGTGCCACCGGTCTGTAGTCCTGAGGGCCGCTAGGGGACAGCGTCTTTGGCACAGGAATGAGGCAGGATGTCTTCCACAGCACGGGGACTCCCTGGAGGAGCATGCTCAGACTGAAGACTTGACTAAGTACTCCACACAGCTGGTAGGCACAAGCTTTGAGCACCCTGGGGAATACACCATCGGGGCCTTCAGCTTTGTCGAAGTGCAGTCTGGTAAGCTGTCTTCTCACCATGTCAGGAGTGAAGGACACTGTAGTGGTAACAGAAGTGGGGGGATGAAGACCTCAGATTGTGAAGGACGTGAGCAGGGGGGAGGGGTGGAGTCGGTTGATGGGGATTGGGGTGGTGAGGAGCAGACAGGGGGTCTGTAAGGAGGAGGAGTGGGGGGATGTGTTTACTATAAATATAGTTTTACAGATCTGTACAATAGCATAAAATACAGCTGGTTGTTATTATAACAGAGTTTACATGTACTATGAATATATGTACAGATGGCTATTACTATAGGCAGAATTGTGAGCATGATATACAGGTGGCTATTACTATAAAATGTATAAATAATGTTTGGACAGAAGCTATTTAAATTAAAGTGCAGTGGAAGGTAATTGCATATTACAGTTAAAGTACGGTATTGCAAATGTATATGTAAACAATTGGTACTGTGAATAAACAGTCAGCAGTGCAAATCAATAAACTACGGAAAACAAGTCCAGTTGCTTTGTTTTTTACTTTTTTGGAATGACCATGACCTAGATGACTGAGAATCTTCACCAGCATATAGCCAGTGGAGGCTAGACGGTCCAAATTCACAGGCCAATCTCTTCTCATTTTCTATAGGCCATGAGCTTAGGCTGCTGGAGGACATCAGGGTCTATTTCTCTCACTCAGATGAGTTCTCCTACTGTTCTCCAATCTACATTGTTTGTTGTTATTTCAGTTTTTAACTTTTTCTTCTCTGTCATTTTTCTCTTCAAAGAAGGTACACCTGGTCTGGTGTTCTGTTAGGTGTGACATAATCAGGGGAGACAGATCATCCACTATTACCATCTAACATAGAAAGTACTCCTGGGTCATTGTGAGCTTCTGTGCTTTCTCTGTCTCTGCTCTGTCTTCTCTAAGCCCCAGTGGGTGGAGGCAGATGAGCGTTCACACTGAGCCTGGTTCTGGTTCTGCTGGAGGTTCTCCTCCCTGTTAAAGGGGAGTTTTCCTCTCCACTGTCGCTTCATGCATGCTCAGTATGAGGGATTGCTGCAAAGCCATCAACAATGCAGACGACTGTCCACTGTGGCTCTACGCTCTTTCAGGAGGAGTGAATGCTGCTTGGAGAGACTTGATGCAACCTGCTGGGTTTCCTTAGAGAGGAAACTTTCTGACCAACCTGGAGGAACTGATGAAGTCTGACTTTGGAAAGAGCCTTGAGATGACGTGTTGTGAATTGGTGCTATGTGGATAAAATAGAATTGGATTTTTGTTGCAAATGAAGGACCCGGCCTACATAGACCAGGCCCAGAACTGGGCCAGGCACAACAACTTCTGTAAAAGTCATTGAGCTTGCTGCCTGTAGAAGGTGTCAACCTTGATGTCAAATCTCAGAGCTATAGGGATTCAATGAGCTTGACAGAACTGACCTTCTAAATAACATTTTTATCCTTGAACTTTGGCATACTATTGATTAAACTTGAATGTTTTCAATGATCTACCTTAAAGTGTTAACCTTTGTCACTTAAACTTGTGGTTTCTTTAACCCTAGGTTATTGCTCCACCTGAGAGGAAGTACTCCGTCTGGATCGGTGGCTCCATCCTGGCCTCCATGCCCACCTTCCAGCAGACGTGGATCAGCAAGCAGGAGTACGATGAATGTGGTCCATCTATTGTCCATCGAAAGTGCTTCTAGGACACATTTTTTCCTGTCCAAGTGGTCACCAACCATGCTGCTGCATCTGACTGAGGTTGTGTGCAGTGGCGGAGCTAGACTTTTTTATTTGGGGGAGCCAGAGGGGGTCACAGCTATCCCAGGGGTGTCCACAATCTTTAAACAATTGTAGCACCCTTAAAGCTAAGCTCTGACTCTTGAAATGTAGGGTTATGCTCCTTCTGTAAGGACAGGAGACAATATTTCTCTGGAGTAAAAGGAAGAACCCAAAGATAAACAGCATTATTTTAACGACACATAGAAAAGAAGTAGCAAAACCACCACGTTTTTGATGAGCGCAGCTGCTATTTATGATAAAAAGCGTATCTCTGCAGAGATTTGCATGGCTGCCCTGTAGCGGGAACGCGCATTGCCCTGAATAACCACATATTCACAATAAAACGAGATAAAATATTACAGATGACCTGACTGATTTTTTTGTATCGTGTATGACTATAGTGTAAAGTGCTGTAGTGGTTAGTATGACTGGAAAAGCAGCAGATATATTAAGTCCATTTAATACCTTTTTGATTGTTACAGACTGTTAGAGACAACGAGCTCATGTCTCTGACAGTTGAGGCATCCTAATAATCTAGCAAAAAGCATGTATAATATTTTCATAAGCTTCGTCCAGAGAATGTAGACAATGTTTTGTTTACAAGCTTTGCTGAAGATTTCAGTGGATTCTGAGAAAAATGTGAGAATGTTACATTTTCTACCATTTCTATGGACTGTGGATGGTTATGGGGGGTGGCTGTACCTTTGCAACTTTTCTTGTGGGGTTGAACCCTCAGCATGTGAAAATGTTTTATTAAAAGTAGTATGAGTATCCATAGCAGTGTTCTTTATTAGTCCATATTTTAACAATTTTTACCTGTTCAACCAGTGATGTCATCAATGGAATCAGGTGGAAGGCAGCAATGGTCCACCTCTATGATTACATCTATATTTCCATGCTGCTCTAATTTTATATTCAGTTCATCAAAGTAGTTTCAGAAGAAATTGCAAGTCAAAGTAAGTTCTAAAACTATAAAGGAAAAACCTTCAAGAATAATCAACAAAATCAAACTCCTCTTCAGAAATATATATTTACTTTACTGTCAACAAACGGAAATTAAACAAGATATTAGTCAGCGGAGCCGAGGAGCTGAAGTGCAGCACCTTGTGTGTGTCCTTGTGTCTCCAGTACTAGTTGGCATCAGGCCATAGTGACTTCAGAGTAATATTCCCATAACAGCACCCAAGTCTTTAACGGAGAACTGAAACTCCTCTCAGCTTCACATGAAGACAGGCAGCACCACCAAAGTCCTGATGAGAACCTGGACCTGATCAGTGAAATAGGATTTCATGTGTCATTATGTTTTAATAATTAAGAAAATAATTTTACATTTACAATGTGGATCTGTTGAGTTCCACTGGTTTTTAACATTAGTACAGTTGTATTTTTTCTAATTTAATCAATTTTTTTTGGGAGGGTTACATATTTTTGGAAGAGGGGTGGGGACACATCTCTCTTTCCTTCAACTCCCATAGGAGTTAGGATTTCCACCTATATAGGACTGAAATGTATTCATTTCAGGAGCCAAATTGTGATAATACTACATTCCCCCTTGTGGACAAATGTAGGTATTACACCGTCCAGCTAGCTCTGCTCAGGATGCAGACCCCACATCACCTGGAAATGCTCAGACTCACTGAAAAATATTCACATTGATACATTTCCAAGTCTCATTCACTATTTACATACCTTAACACTTTTACATGTGATGTAATGTTAACACTTCCACCCATGCATTATTACTACAGGCAGTTCTGCCCGTATCACTTCTGCACGGTGTTAAAAACTATTGAGTGTTGACTGATCCAAGAATAACGAAAAATAATATATGTCCATCATAATTTGTGGGTAAATATTTGTATAAACAGGCCAAATAGGTTGCTTGTGTGTGCATTATTAGAGTTTAAGACAGTCTGAAGTTTAGTTGTGATAAAATCTGTCTACTAATGCAGAACTACTGGATGGTTCTGATGTTAATACGTCACAGAAGGCAGTACATCATTAGCAGGTTTATGCTAATCCCAGTTTTCTCTGTGCTGGCATTCCTCCATGTGCTCCAGCTACTAAACAGTACAGTACTGGATCCCAGCCCGGTCCATGGTGTTCCCTCTGGGACTGTTTGGGCTGAATAGCTAATGGCTTTGATATATGTACCATAATAAAAGAAACACTGAAAATAACAAAGCAACAAACACATAAGTCCATTTTCTTCTTTTCCGGTAGAACTCTTCTTGGAGCTTTTTGTGACTCATCTTCAAGTCCTCCAGCTCCTTCTTGATCTCCTGCTGGTTCTGTTTCTGCTCCTGATGTGTTTCTTTCCAGATTTTGTCCTTTTCTTTATCCCAAGCATTTCGCTCCCTGATCCTCTCTCGTGTACACTGGTCCAGCTTCTTCTCAGCCGCCTCCCTTTGCTCTCGTTCAAAATTTGCTCGTTTTTCTGAAGCATCAAGCTTTTGTTTCCACTGCGACTCATTTTGTTTTTTCCATTTTCTTTTATCTTCCTCATGTTCTTTCTCTCTCTTCTCCAGGGAATCATCTTTTTCCTTTAGCATCTGAACTTTCTGTTTTTTCTCCTGTTGAAGTTTATCTTGCAGTGCTTTAATTTCTTCTCTTTGTTTTTTCTGCTGCTGTTCTTTCTTGTTCTTTACTTCTTCTATCTCTTTCCTGAGTTGTTCTCTTGACTGACGATCTTCTTCTATCTTCTGTTTCACATCTTGGAGTTCAGTTTTAAGTTTTAAACTTCCCCCAATCAGGTCCCTAATGAACATGTCCTTTGAGAAGAATCTAGACCCTTGGCCACTTATTGTTTCCACCATCTCCAAGAGTTCTGGGATCTGCTGCTGGTCTTTGATGTTGACAACAACATATCTTCTCCCGCAGCTATTAATGAGCTCCCGGATGTCTCTGTCTTTTTCCACAATTTTAACCACATCTGGAGCTTTAGGATCTGACTCCACAGTGAACAGAATCATGGTGAAGTCATTGACCACAGACCTGAACGTGTCCTGGATGGTCTGTAACTCTCCCTTGTCTTCATCAGTGAGGGGACCCACAGGTAGGACCAGGATGAAGGCGTGGACCCCCTCAGGATCACATAGGGAGACGCACCTGAATGATTCCTCCATCACTTCCTGCTCTGATCTTCCATACAAGGCAGGCAGCTCCACCACAGAAACCAAACGTCTGCTGACCTCTCCTTGGTTTTTAACGCTCTCTGATGAGTTGGAGGCTGAATGAAGCTCAGTCTGACCTAAGATGGCCTTGGCTGCTGAGGTCTTCCCTGCTCCCTTTCTTCCAAACAGAAGCAGGTTTAAAGGGGGTTCAGCTTTTACAGTCATGGTTAGACCTCCATCCTCATCTCCATTGTTCTGCTCCGACACTAGAATTAAAAAGGGGAAAAGTGTGTTTAAAAAGCTGTTGCTGGTGTTCAGTTTTACCCAAAAGTAAAAAAACTCAAGATAAGTCAGTAAATCCAAGCGCCTCCAGAAGTCAGAATCTTCTCGTCAACACAGATCTCAAATCCAAATATAATTAGTTAGTTTATTAAACTAAGGTACGATCAAGACTTTTTAAAACTGATCCTGCTATTGCCACCACATGCAAGCTCACTATGAGGGATTGCTGCAGACCTCACAACTTACTGTCCACTGTTGCTACATGCGTGTCAACAAGGAGGTTCTATCCAATCCACTTTATTTATATAGCACATTTAACAACAGAAAACGTTTCCAATGTGCTGTACATAACAAAAAATAAATTAATTAATAAAATAAGTAAACTAAAATGGACACAGAGGACCACACAACTATGCGGTGTTAAAAGCCAAAGAATAAAAGTTTGTTTTAAGACGAGACTTAAAACACTCCACTGTGGAGGCAGTCCGTACATGGAGGGGCAAAGTATTCCAAAGTCTGGGGCCAACTACAGAAAAGGCTCTGTCCCCTCTGGTTTTAAGCCCTGTTTTAAGCACTATGAGCTGAAGATGGCCCTCAGACCTCAGAGCACGTGCCGGAGAGAAAATCTGAAGGAGGTCGGTGATGTATTGAGGAGCCATCCTATTCAAGGCTCTAAACACAAATCTTAAAATCAAGTCTAAAACGAACAGGGAGCCAGTGCAAAGACGCAAGAATTGATGTAACGTGTTGGTGTTTTCTGGTCCCTGTTAAAAGACGAGCCGCTGCATTTTGGATTACCTGCAGACGGGAGAGAGGTCGTTGGCTAACGCCTGAATAAAGTGCTGTAGTCCAGACGGCTGGAAATAAAAGAGTGTAAAACCTGCTCAAAGATGTTAAAAGATAAAAACGATTTTACCTTAGATAAAAGACGAAGATGATAAAAACACAATTTTAAAATGCCGTTTATTTGTTCGTTCAGTTTAAAATCACTGTCTATGGTGAAACCGAGGCTGGTTACTTTGGAACGTACAAAATCCTCAAAACGACCCAAGTCAGGGATGGCGCTGCCAAACACCATCACCTCTGTCTTGCTCTCATGAAGTTTCAGAGAGTTTTGTAACAGCCAAGCCTTGAGGTCACCCAGACAGTCGAGTAGGGGTGTGAGGAGGCAGTGGCTGTTTTTAGCAATTGGCAAATAAATTTGACAATCTGCATAGAAATGGTACGCTATACCATATTTAGTAAAAATATCCTTGAAGGAAGAGGAAGGAGGTATAGTACAAACAACAGAGGTCTCAGGATAGAACCCTGAGGGACTCCACAATAAAGTTCTGCTGTAAAGTCATCACCCATTGTCCATACCCACTTATCTGTGCAGAGTTGCTATCTATAGTGGTTCAATTTCTTATTCTTACAGGTAGTTTTCTGCCTGAGGAAAGCCAGCAGATTGCATTAAGTCATTGACTTGCAGCAATCTCTCCTGTTTAACAATCAGTTGAAGCAAATATTTACATACATGTATTAAAAGACAAACAGACATTTTCCCCCGTGACTCACATTCAATCAGAACCAAAGTACCAAACCAATTTACTAAATACCAAAATAATGTATAAATATTTTTTATCACTTGTTTTCAAGTTGGAAGTTTAGATCAACTAAGACTGCTGTAGGTTTTAACAGTTTTGGAAACATGAGATGATGATCTTGTGGTTTTCTAAGCGTCTGATAGGTTAATTTACATCATTCTATTGAAATGGAGGCACACCTGTGGATGATACTCCACAAATATGTAATTTATCTTGTGATACCTAGAATAAAAAAAACAGCCAAGATATTAGGAGGAGAGCTGTTGACCTCCATGAGTCCAGTTCATCATTCAGTACTAAAATATATAATTATCTCCATCATTATTCTGAGAGTTATCAGAAATAAATTATATTGGTGATCCTAACTGATGAAAAACAGGAAAGGTTTTGTTTGAGTTAACATCAGAAACAGTTATGGTTTATTTCTTTGATCCAATGTATGTAGATATCTGTTTTCTTCTTAAAAGAATATTTCTGAAACAAACATATTCTGAATCTGGACTCTGGATTCTTTGGTTTATATGTGATGACATTGTTGTACTCAATAAAAAGCTGCAGTCATTTTTAACTTCAGAAAAGAAGAAGGTGACGAGTCAGAGTTGTAACTTATTATTATTATTATTATTATTATTATTATTATTATTATTATTATTATTATTATTATTATTATTGATATTGTAACATACATTCTTATGAAAATTGTCTTCTGCCTTTAACCTATCCCTCAGGGAGCAGTGGGCTGCCACTGGGTGGCGCCAAGAGAGCATTCTGGGACTAAAGGAGGAGGTGCGTAAGCACAGCAAAGCAGCAAACGCAGGTCCATGCTTAGGTTAGCTTTTTAATCAATCAGTAAATGTACTCTAGAAACATAATACGCTCAAACAAACGTATTTATGCTACGCGACGCCTAAATTAGACCAAAGTTCTAATATCAGATGCATATACGCTCCTGTTAGGCAGGGAATAAATGGGAAAAGAACATCCTGTGTCAAAGTTCTTTTCTGGAATTACCACAACAGAAGAGTTGTCAAAAATAAAGCACTATGGATGATGTAGTTGTGATAAGCTAACAAGCTAACAAACTAAAATATGTGGTTTCTAATCAGTTATTGTCAAGACAGAGACTTTTTGATGATCTAAACATAGGATATATTACTAATAATTTGTCTTTCTTTAATTACTTTCTCCACAACAAAAGTTCTTCTCTCCACAGAATCATGCAGCTGAAGCGTACTTTGCAGCGTCTGGTGTAAATTTATGTTTTTAAAAACACACCGGTAAACCGCAACGTTTATGTTACGTGCCCGGGGTATTTCCTCCTAAGAGTGTCGTTCAGGGACCCAGAGTTGCAATCTGTGGGAGTCAGATCAGGAACTTTGAAGCCACTGCAAGACGCAAGCGCTCTGTTCTCTGACCACTAGGCCACCACTCCATAATCGCCACTAATCCAATATTTGCTGATTCATTTGGTTTTGGGGGATAGTTTAGACTCCTTCCCTAAGGAAGGATTATTAAAGTATTTCTGATTCTGATTACTGCAGGTTGGGTCCTGAACACACACACACACTAAATCCAACATTTAGTCTCAGTTCAGTTGCACTTACTGTCTGGACGAATGAGATCGTTGCTCCCGCAGCGCTTCATTGAGCTGCCATCATCTGTCCGTGAAGAGGTAAAAACCAATGAGTTATTGTCAGGTCACCTGTACTTAAAGTGACCACACTTGAACAACATCATTGTTACTGTTAATACAAAACTGATCAAATGAAGCAGAACATGCAGGACTGACTCTTCAAAGGAAAACTAAGTAAATCAACTTGGTTTTACACCAAATACAGTCAGACACTTTAATACTTTGACAGTGAGGAAAAGGTTGAGTTCCTTCTCCAGGTTGGGGGGGGGTGCTGCCCATAGTGGAGGAGTTCAAGTATCTTGGGGTCTTGTTCACGAATGAGGGGAAGATGGAGCGGGAGATCGACAGGCGGATTGGTGCAGCGTCTGCTGTGAAGCGGGCGCTGTACCGATCCGTTGTGGTGAAGAGAGAGCTGAGCCAAAAGGCCAAGCTTTCGATTTACCGGTCGATCTACGTTCCTACCCTCATCTATGGTCACGAGCTTTGGGTCGTGACCGAAAGAACGAGATCCCGGATACAAGCGGCCAAAATGAGTTTTCTCCGTAGTGTGTCTGGGCTCTCCCTTAGAGATAGGGTGAGGAGCTCAGTCATCCGGGGAGGACTCAGAGTAGAGCCGCTGCTCCTCCACGTCCAGAGGAGCCAGTTGAGGTGGCTCGGGCATCTGGTCAGGATGCCTCCTGAACGCCTCCCTGGTGAGGTGTTCTGGGCACGTCCCACCGGGAGGAGGCCCAGGGGAAGACCCAGGACACGCTGGAGGGACTATGTCTCTCTGTTGGGAATGCCTTGGGATTCCTCCTGAGGAGCTGGCCCAAGTGGCCGGGGAGAGGGACGTCTGGGCCTCCCTACTGAAGCTGCTAGCCCCGCGACCCGACCCCAGATAAGTGGAAGAAGATGGATGAACTTTAATACTTACAGCTACCTGTAGCAGAACGGGTCCAAAATCTTGACACTCCAGAAGGTATTTTAACATCTAACATAAGACCATAATTTAGTACATTTGTTTGGTCCAAATTTATTCTATACAAGCAGTGTTGGTCCGTCTGTTTGGTTGCTCGATTATTGAACTGTAACACCATCAACATAAAGTTCTGCTCAAATGCAGCAGATTGAACCAGAAGAGCACGACAGTATATAATTCTGGGTCTATTAAACCGGTTCCTCTGAATCTGGCCAGGTTGTGACCTGAAGAAGAAGAAATGCATGTTTGTTTTTCTGCAATAACAAATGTATGCATCATTTTGGACTTTAACATAATGTCCAATGAAATTTGAGTTCAGAAATGTTCAACTCTAGTTTGGTGAGGATAAAACCTTCAAGACAATTTCTCAGAACTCCCCGACCCGATGCAGAAACACTGGGAAGGATTTATTGGCACTATGCATATGATTCTGTCTAAATCTGAATTAAATCAGTATCTCTTTATGATACAAGTGTAGTTAACGACTGTCTGTGTGGTCCACCACCAACAACCTCCTTTTGAACACCTCAAAGTCAAAGGAACTCATCGTGAACTTCAGATATTTACTCCATCGTTATTAACGAGGGCAGGGTGGAGACTGTGTCACATTTCATGTTCCTGGGCACCTACATCTTTGAGGACCTGACCTGGAAAGTCAACTCCACTTCAGTCCTGAAGAAGGCACAGCAGAGACTTCCTGAGGATCCTCAGGAAGAACAACCTGAGAACTGAGCTCTTGGTGTCCTTCTATTGCTGCTCTGTGTTATTGGTGCTGGGCTATGGCATCCAGCTTAAATTTTGTTGTGCTTTCTGGCACAATGACACAGAATCCTGATTCTGTTTCATTTAATAGTGTTTCCATGTTTCCATGACCTCAAATACCAACCACCAGTGAAGAAAGAGGCTTTACTCACCAAGCTCTGCAGCTGCCATGCTGTCTCCTGGAGTTGGTCAGTACTGGCTCACTGAGTTTGGAAAAAGAAAACATGAATAAATTCTTCATTTTATCTCCAGAGAACAAATATTTCAGTGGAAGAAGGAAAACAGAGCAGCAGAAAACAAGCATTTATTTCTGATTGGTTCTGGTTCTGTCAGTTAGCTCTCATCACCGACCTGCACAGGAGATCCTCACCTAGTTTCCTGTTTATTCAGCTGATGTTGCAGAAGAAAAGTCCTAATTTGTTCATTATTTCCTTGCTGTCTGCTGTCATTCCCAGCCTGCCTGCAACTCCCAGCAGAAAGTTCCTGTTTTCAGCAGCTAGAGGTCAGCAGCTCCTGAGGAGAGAATGAGCACAGAAAAAGTCCAGAAGCAGGAGATCAGTCTCTCATTTCCATCCAGTTGTGTTTGATTAAGGACTTTTCCTCCGAAAAAGGTTCTGGTTCTTAACCAGGACTGGTGCTAGAGCCAGTTCTAACCTGGTTCTGTCAAAGAACCAGTCCACTTTTCCATGGAGCCACCTAATTACTGCATCAAGAACATCTTGGCAAGCTAATGATCATCCTGTTTTATTTTAATTATGAGTTTTGTGAAGGATCATAGTGCACGGAGACAATTCAGCCTCATCAATGAGAACGTTTCTTCCTGCAAGCAGCTGCTCTAACGTCCCTGTCTTAGTTTATTACCACTGTTTTAAAATAGTAATAAAGGCACCATGATCAGCTGATCTCTGATCCACACCAGCAGCTGGAAAACAGAACCCAGCTTTTAGAGCAGGCTTTATGAGCACCACCTGAAGCCCGGCAGTGGTAAAGAAGCAAGTCAGAGGTAATGGTTGCAGATTCAGGGGAAAATCCTCAGCTTCAAGCACACGACCTGCTGACCTAGCTGACCTCTGTGACGAGTGACTTCAAAAAAAGGCTGTATGACGACCCGAGAGGGTCAGCTTCTGTTGTTCTGACGCTAATTTTCTTCATACTGAAGCTCAGTGTTTCCACTGTTTAATTTAACTTGTGAAAAATTTAATTTATAATCTGGACATTTAAAGCTATAGTTGGTAATCCTGTTCAGAAACACCTTTTGTTACACTGGGTAAAATGGTCCTTCCATCCTGACAGTATTCAATAGATTATGTATTCATTCTCTGTGAGAGCTGCAGGCCTGTAAAAACTCTGACCAAACTCTGCCATTTGGTCCAAAGAGCAGAGATTGGTCAGAGTTCTGGTCCTGCTCTAACCCCCCCCCCCCCCCCCACCCCCGTCCCTCAAGTTCTGGGGGTTTCACGTTATCTATTGGTTGTCCCACATGCCGTCATGTTGACACGCTCACATAACACCAGTGTGCGAACTCGTTCCTGGTTGGTTTTCGCTTACTGTCTGCTCACTTCTAGTGTTTATGTATTGGGCTAGTTTAGCGGTTAGCTTTGGTGTTAGCCGTTCATTGTAGCTCCGCTGCTATTACTGTATACTTAGAACATGGCTGAGAGTCGCAAAAAGCAAACCGCGTTCATGTTTATGAAGAAGATGAAGGCGTCAGTAGAAAGGAATAAGACCAAAGTGGATTTGGGAGATTTTTTTCATTGTGGTCTGTCTGAACAGCAGAAGAGCAAGTTAAGATGGTCTGTGCATATGCAATTATTCAAAAAGGGAGTTGGGGATACTTCCAGAAAACTCGCCAACCCTAGTTTTAAACCTGATGTTCAAAATATTTGTGATTGGCTGCTGTTCCCTGTGAGCCCGCCCTCAGCTCGTGATGAAAGTGGTTCTTTCCTCTGGTCCAGTAGCCAACTGGGCCTGGGATAGGCTCCAGTCCAGTGTTGGTGGAAACACAAAGAACTGCTCCTTATTAAGCACCATTAAGCTCAGGAACAGCTTTGGAGAAAAACCGACTCCTACTGACTAATAATGTTTTCACATTAATACGTTTTTTTCATTAATTTATTGCAAACGCAAACATTCTTGAGTCACTGCAGTGAAAGTAGCATTAGCTGGATACACAAAATACTTTTGTTTGCAACAAAACAAGGAGTAATCTGAAGTGGGAGGAATTAATATTAATAAATCTCAAACTTAGAAATCTTTCTGGTACAGTTTATAATAACAAATTTTCAGCTGTTATATTTCTGGTATAAACCCTGGTATTAAAGGTATATAAATGCATAGCTGCTGTGCAGTCTGTGGATGGGTGGGGTTTTTCTCAGTTATTTTAGACCACAGGTCAAAGTTCTGTAGGCAGGAACCTGAAGCCCATAAAGACTACTGATTGCTGTAGCAGAGCAGAGCTTGAATGTGACTTATAATGAAAATGTGCACTGAGAAGTTTAAGAGTATTTACAGTAAACCCTAAAGTTCAGAAACAAACCAGCGTTTGAATGTTTCCCCTGATGTGCAGGAAACTTTACTTCCACATTTTACCCTAAACAGATCTGGGAGAATTTCTCCACTCTGCTGGAGTCGCTTCCTCAGACTCAGAAAATGCCTCAAAAAAGGAGATTTTCTGATATCTTTAGTTTTTCTATTGTTTTTGTCAAGGACGATTGATGCTAATTCTCTTTATACCTGTTCTGGTCTGAATACAGCCAAGGTGGTGTATGTGTATAACAGATGATGGCTGATAGAGATGCTTCCCTTACCAAGAACACAATTAGAGATCCTTTGAGAAGGACTTTAAAGCTAAACCTGATTCATGTAATCAGAGGTACAAACTGAGCAGACTGCATTGAATTTAGCTGATAAACTCAGTAAATTGTCTGAATCTAATCTGGTTGTATGATAAAAACACATAATAATAATATTACTTAATAATAATGTCTTCTCCAACTGATGTACTTAGCATAAACAACATGTGACCAAAACCCTAAAAGAGGTTTCTAATTTTGGGTTTTAAGCCTTTTAGGGTAACTGTGAAATTACAGAAATAAAATTAGTAACGTTAGTATTATTAGTAATATGTATAATGCATTGTATGGAAGATTTATGTTATGGTTATTTAATATTATTTCTATGGGTGTTCCCTATAAAAATTAGGGAAATGTGATGTAAATAAAAAGGCAAAGTAGAAGAACTAAATGAACAACATAAAGGAAAGTCCTGCACAAAGCATTAAAAGTGTCAGTCTGTAAAATAAGACTAAGATCGTTTCAGATCGTTTCAGTTTTTTATTTATTTTGTGGGACACAAAATAAATAAAAAATACAGTGATGAAAACAGAGATAGAGAGACAGAGCTAAATCCTGCATTAACTCGCAAAACAAGTAATACTTTAGACTGCCCTAAAACAAGATAAGGAAACAAAATGTCTCCACCTCCTTTCAACTGAAACGCCTGACAGAAATCAACCAATCAGAAGAGGGGATGGTTGTGGAAAAGAAAGTCAATCTAATAAGCAGGAAAAGGAGAACGTGAAATAATAATGTTCTGCAGTTTTGGGTCTAAATGTTCTGAATAGTTTTTCTATTGTTTATTTAAACTTATTGCCCCAAAAGAGCAGAAACCAGAAAACCATAGTACGAGTTGCATGAGAATAAAAACAGCTGCTGCCCTCCTTGTTCCGCGTTAGTGTTAAACTCCTCTTAAGTTCAATTTCAGAATCCAGACCCAAATACGTTCTAATCATTATGATTGACTCTTTGAGAAATAGTTTCTCTGTTAAGTTCAAAGACGTCCTGTTTTTCACATTTATTCCTCGACTGCGGAGTTTTATTGCTTCATGTTTCCACGCGGTTCATTTTCAACACGTCCGTTTATTTAATGGATGTGCTCTAAAAATCACCTGCAGAATCACAACAATCTGATTCAGTTTGCTACTAATCCTCTCTAATAAAATCCGGAGACTTTAACCATCTTCCTGTGTTAAACTAGATAAACATCGACGTGAACCAAACTCACCTGAGTCAGCTGATCGGTGTCCTACTGATTAAAACCGAAAGTAATTATTTTTTTATTCACCAAGTCGCTAGGGGGCGCATTTAAGTCAGTTACACAAGTTACGTATTACGTATATATATATATATATATATATATATATATATATATATATATATATATATATATATATATATATATATATACAGACACCGATCTACAGGCAACAGCACTTATCTACATAGGAGCAAAACTAGATACAGACAGGTGAGAGCAAAGGGGCTCATAACAGCATTTGAAAATTATATAATACAAACCGCAATCTGGGGGGGGGGGGGGGAAAAAAACAACAAAAAACTAATAACGCATCTTAGAATCAAATATTACAAAATCATAGCAAAAACAAAAATACTGTATAATACATTTTAATAAATCATGTCTATCCAGTAATTTAGGACCATTTTGTTTGTTTTTGGTGTTTAATGTGCTTTTCTCTACTTCAATCCCTGCTATCCATTAGTACATATTGTGTTTATGCCGGGAAAACTGTAACTGTAAAACATGACGATTATCTATCATAAAGTCTTACTTATGGAAGGTAATTCCCCAGGATCTGGTTCCTAGTGTCCTTTTATTTGCGCACCCATAAGCGGAGTAAAAGTCGGGCTTCCTGGGACGTAGCTCTGGAAGTTTGCATACTATCAATACAAAATCGAAATTATTTATTAAGTTAAACAATCATTTAATTCAACCAATTGGTCCCATGTAGCCCCTAAAGGGGTGACGTTTTCAGTCAGTTGATTTATCTGGAAATCGGGTGAGAATTCACCGGATTCAGAGTGTCTGAAAACATAAAGTACATTTTCCTGAATTGACGTGTATTCTCTCTGAGCGCAGCTTGGTCTGATCTAAGATGGCCGCTATGTCGGCACGCCTCTCACCTGACGACGGGGCGTCTACGCAGGGCCGGTTCTAGCCCTTTGGTTGCCCTAGGCGAGATTGAGTTTTTCGCCCCCCCCCCCCCCCCTCACTTTTGCCGTGCGAAATACCAGTACTGTTTTCAGCATCTGTTAGTGCTTCATTGAGTTGTGTTTACAGTTCCACAAAGAGTGCTGTGCGGTGAATTGTGCCTACAGTTGTGCAAAGTGTGTGTTACAAAATTGCAAATTGAGTGCAAAGCAGTATTTGTTCTTTTAGTTTTGTAAACTCAGTGAGTGGATTTGCGATAAGTATTAATAGTTTTAGAAATTGTGCTATAAGAATCAAGGGTTGTGTTTAAGCATTCAGAAAAAACTGTAACTTAGCATGGAGTGATGCATAGACAACAAATACCAGAATAGGTTTCAGAACCTTTTCTTTTTTATTATTTTAAATAATTTATTACACACTCAAAGTTAGGACTGTGCAAAAACACTTTTGACCATCTGCAAGGACACTTAGATAAAGTATAACTAATAAACTGGATTTTGATGATTATTTGTACATCCCTTTTGAATACTCAATGCAGATAATCACTACAAAATATTTTATTTATATTAGTATCCTCCACCCATTCTCAAGCTAATAATATAGCACATAATTCTGCTGCATATATACTGAGATAATTAGATGTCCTTTTTGAAATAATCTTTGTCAGGAATCACCACTGCTATACTAGTTGCTTCACTCTTTGTCTTTTTATTTTCATGTATCTATGTCTACATGTGTTGTCTTTTACTTTCCTGTATCTGTTTATTCACTTGTGTGTAAATGCACCCCAGCAATCAAAAAAAATTGTTATGAAAAATGTTACCCACTGCTGCTTTTTGTTTAGATGCTGCTAGCAGAGCTGGAGAAAATAAAAACTAAGCAGGTTGATGCAGCATCAGAGCCCCGATCACTGACAAGTTAATTTGTGAAACCAACAAGAGATGATGCCATCAATCTCTCATTCAGTCGATTTTCAAAAAGACCATGAAATAATTTTATTAGTAATTGCTTATATTACATAATAACCACAACATTTTTGCTTACATGCATGTTTTAGATTTTATTCTTTCAGCTTGGGTATTTTTTTAAACTGCCAACAGGTGACTTCTAAAGGTAAAGTCATCTTCATGTCCTGGGGGTGGGAAGTGAGCCCTTATCCAGCTGACTGCACACGAGGGTATCACAGCCCTGGTATCTTTGCCTAAATAGTCCCAACACCATCTCACAAATTGTCTATAGGCTATAAGCCTATGCTGTTGCTTGTATTGGGACCAAGCAACCTGCAATGTCCAAGCAGACACACCGCTTCCATGCCAGGATGTTCTGTGTCAGGGATTTCTCCATCCATCTCCTCTCTGGCTTCTTCCATCTTAGCAACAACCAAGCCCATTTCCTGGAAACAGATGCACTCTCTCACAGAATCCATTATTGGCAGTGAGAACAGGAACACCTAAAAAATAAGATTGATTAATTGTATATTTGTATATGAATTACACACCATAACTGATTTGCTAAATTCACTATTAATGCATTTATGGTAAGTTGGAAATTGATTTACATTTCAGGAAATATTTAGGCCTCAATATTACTCAGTGTATATTTTTGATAAATTATTTTTGACTTTTGTTTTGCTAGTATGTAGGTAGGCTAAATATTAATGTACAGATACTGTTTTTAAAATGTTGTCAAGTGATTCTTTATGATAAGTAGCACCTCATCATTGGGCCTAACTAGGCCACGGCATAAATTCATTTTTAGTTGTGAATAAATGCTCATTCATTTTAATGATACATTTTGTCCTCATCTCTTTATTTAAGATAAGATAAGATAGACTTTATTGATCTCACAGTGGAGAAATTCACGTGTCACTTCGGCTAAATAAAAGTGACAAAAGACCGATTATCTTGGTGTTTAAAATAACACAAAACAGCGCAAGAAGACCTCGCTTATTTATTTTTATTTTATAAATTTTGTAGACAGCTGCCGATTAAACTAATGTTACAACCTTGATATGATTATATGCGTTGTTTAATCCGAAAAATCAATTATAAGCGCCGTGAAAACGGCTGCAATGCGCGCTCCCGACAAAGGGGGGGGGGGGGGGGGTTCACAGGGGAACTGAATTTCGCACAACACCGGCATTTTAGTCATTAAATATCTATGGTGCCTAAAAGAAAATTATGTCAACATACAAAAAAATATTTGAACTGTGTGGTTAAAAGAAAAAAACGTGTCCTACCATTCATCTAATCTCCCGACGTCCAATCTCCACTCCTTGTCCGACTCGCTGTTGTTCGTCTCATAGACATAATATAAGAGTAGACGCGTCATTGGGCGGGTTCTGCCTATGCTGCGATGCGTCAGAGCGTCCGCCATCTTAAATGTGGCAAATCTGCAGTTACTCAGTCACTTAAACAGTATCAGAGGGACTTTAATCTCTGAATATACTTTGTATTCGTAGTATTTTTTTTTTGTAATGTTACAAGTTTATTTTCGTGTCCCTTCAGCTTCATTCTCCTGAATTTATTCTCCTAAAGAATAAAAATATTTAAAATAATCTAACCTGGCCTACTCCAGGAGTGAAATAATTCTGCAAACTGTGATTATTCTGGAAATGTTCCCCCTTAATTCTCATAATATGATGTTTTTATCATAACATTATCACTTTTGTGTTTGTTTGTTTGTTTGTTTGTTTATTTTTACTTTATTGACCTAGGACTTTTTTTTCTCATATTATTCATTTTACCTCTTTAATATTCCCCCAAAAAGTCTGTTCCTAAAGGTTCACATGTGACACGGTTTTATGAAATAACGGTTTTATGAAATAACGAAGACCACAATGTTTAGATCAATTAACAAATTGATCCGTATATTCATAACACATACAAAAAAAAAAAAAAAAAAAAAATATATATATATATATATATAAATATATATAAATAAATATATATATATATATATATATATATATATATATGTGCTATAAGAATCAAAATATATATATATATATATATATATATTTTTTTATATTTTATATTATATATATATATATATATGGGTTCTCTTCATCTGAAACGTCTGGGTCGAACATGTGAGGCTCCAGACACAAATATTCTTCCTCCGATACATCAGAATGGTCTCCTGGTAGGAATCGCTCGGTTGAAGTCGAAATTTCGCTTTCAGATTTATCGTTTTGGCTATCGCATGCATAGACATATATATTATATTATGTCTATGATTGCATGTAGAGCCGTAATCCGCCATGTTGAGATGAACGCTCCCGTTCTGACGTCATGACTTCCGGGTTGGAGGGCGCTTGAAAAGTGATCAGAACCTTTTCCGATTTTCTCTTAAATGTGAAAAAGAAAATAAAAAAATTCGGTGGTATATTTATTTGTTCATATTTTGCTATATATATATATATATATATATATATATATATATATATATATATACGTAAGGTTAAGTCAAACTGATGTACGCTTCATAACCAGTTTAATTCGCTTTTTTTTCTAATTCTATGATTAATGGGAAGTAAGCCTAAGGGCGACGCTAGAAGGCGCACCCAACCCATTTGTTGCCCTAGGCAATTGCCTAGCTCGCCTATAGCAATCGCTGGCCCTGCGTCTACGTAACCATGCCTGTGTGGACATTCACCTGAGAGCCCTCCTGATTTAAGCAGCTCTCCCATACAAACGGGGCAGCTGCGTTTTAGAGCAGCTTGCCTCAGGGCTGGCTGGCTGGCTGGCTGGCTGGCAGGCAGGCATTGTTTGTTGAGTATGGTTTTATCTCTAACACTCAAAATATGTCGATCTGTTACTTGCTGGTTGTGTCACTAGGTTGCTGTTGTTGTGCTTTTACCCTTTTGGTTTGTTTCAGGGTTGATGCTGTTTCCATCATCAACACAGTTCTTGTGGCCTTGAGTCATTTCGGGGTTTCTTTTGTTATTAGATCATGTCCTGTCCTTTGAAAGTCTACTTATTGTTTCCATCACTCCTGTTCTAAAGCCAACTAAGAAATCAATCCTTACGTTTTTACATAACCTTTCCGTGTTGGCTCTACTTCATCCTAGATGAATTGGGTCATAACACCAAGTAAAACAAATAAGGAGAAAGAATGTGACTCTAAAGAGGATTGAGTCAGATATCGACTACAACAGAAATAAACTCTTGGCTGTCTTGTTTTTATTCCTCGCTGATGATATTTTTTTTTTTTTTTTTCCCCAGTGTCCTGTCTAGCAATGTGGCAATAAGAATTGATGTCTTAATGCCAAATAGAGCTCGACAGATTTTACTTTCACAAGTGGAGCAAACAGCTTTCGCCATAATGCTCCGCTTGATTTGTGCGTGTAAATAGCTTTCTTGTGATTCCTGCAGGGAGAATTTCAAATTATATGGACACTACAATGGGAAAGTAGGAGAGTAAAAGAAAAACAAGAAGAGAAAAAAAAAAAAAAGAAAGAAGAGGTGAAAGAAAGAAGAGATAAAAGGAAGAGAATGATAAAACGTCCTCTGTCTGCTCCATCACCTGGAAAGAGACACAAAAAGAACAGCACAACCAACGGACATAAAGCAACAGATACAATCGTGTAACACCTTGATCATATGTATTATTATTTAAGCTGACATGTGTAATGTGATACCTAAAAAAGAAAGTAAAAGAAAGTAAATAAATAAATTATAGCCTTTCTGTATATAAGTGAACATTTAATACCTGGGACCCAGCACCTGTGGGAGTTTGTGAGAGTGCACTAGTTTAGGTGAAAATTATCCAGAAGGAAATGGCTTGATAGTGGTTGTGGAGAACCGAAGGCCCACCTTCCCCGAGCACAGAGGCAGAAGTCAGGGGACCCGTAACCCCGGACTCCCAAAGGGGCCCCCAAAGCAGTGCGCCCGAGAGGGGCCTTCACAGGAAATCTGCAACCCCCAAGTGTGTGTGTGTGTGTGTGTGTGTGGGGGGGGGGGGTCACCACAATTCAACAATACGACTGCCTGTCGTCCCCCGGATCAGGCCCCCCAAAGAGGGGGGGCCGACACGACCCGTACGGGCCATCCGACCAGAGCCCCCCCTGACCCACTATATACCTAATAAACCCCCTCCCACCCCGACCTTACCCTAGCTGATGATATTTAACTTTTGTCATGATGAGCTAACGTTGCTCTCATTGCACTGCTGTCACCAGGTCAATACAATTCAATTAAGTTCAACAGAATAAATGTTTGATAAAATGTTTTGTGTTTTACAGTCATTTTCAATAACTCAGAATCTGCAATCTAAAGCCTGTTTGTCAGGTTACAACTATCTTTAATCAATAATATTTAAGATGGTATTAAACACATTTTTGAAAAAGCCCACATTTTCTCATTTGTATGATGGGATAGTCTAATCTTAAATGTGTTTTCATTCGCTGTGAGCAGAAAATCATCATAATTAACAGAAGGGCTTGAAAACATCCGTCTACTAATGTTTCACTTAGTGATGGAGTTACTTTCAATAATAATCAGTTTTATTGAATAGATATGTATATAAATTGTACACTTAGAATTAGCAAAATTATTGATCATGTATGCATTTCTGCCAGCTGTAAATAGACACAGATAAAAATCCTGCACTGACTCACACATTAACAAGTATTACTTGACTAAAACGAAAAGATGTTCCTGTCCCCTCCTCCTCCTCCTCCTCCTTCTCTTGGCTTCAACTCAAACACAGTAGCCTGACAGAACTCAACCAATCAGAAGAGGGGAAAGTGCATGTAATAAGCAGAAGGAGGACAGACAGGTTAAACAATAATGTTCTGCAGTTCTGGGTCTAAATGTTCAAAATTGTTTATCTTTTGTTTATTTAAACGTATTGCCCTAAAACAGTGAAAGTAGAAAACGATAGTAGAAGTTGCATGCGAATTGAACCAGAAAAAGATCAACATGAACCAAATTCACCGTCAGCTGCTTGGTGTCCTACTGGTTGAAACCAAATAATTTTAAGTTTTATTCACCGATCCCACTAGGGGGCGCCTTTATGCAAGTCATAAAAGTTACATAATTAAGACGCTGAAGAAGGTGACTTTTCCTTCTGTTGAAGGTATCCATCAGACATATTCTATCGTTTCATTTAGTTAAATATGAAGGTCAATGTTTCCTTTAGACTGTTTTGGGATGTTGATTTTTCACCCTCAGGTGTTTTAGTCACTGTGAGCAGAAAATCATAATTAACAGAAGAAAAGGCTTGAAAACATCCTTCTACTTTTAATCTACATATGTGAATCTACTTAGTGATTGAGTCACTGAAATAAATAAATGATTCAATAATTATCAAATATATATATATATATATATATATATATATATATATATATATATAAACCATATATATATATGGTTATATATATATATATAAACCAAATTATTGACCTTGTAAGCATTTCTGCAAATTGTAAATGTATAAATTGATATTACATTATTGTTCTCACTGTTAATGAAATCAATAATCATATTTCTGAACGAATGCAGTGGAATGTGCGGTGCGGTTCACACATTGGGGGCCCCGGGGTCTGGAGCTAAGGGTCTTGCTCAGGGACCCAGAGTGGCAGTCTGTGGGTTTCAAACCAAGGAACTTGCAGGCTACCAAGCACACAAGGGCCTGCTGTCTAAGCGCTAGGCTCCTGAAGGCTCCCTGGGTGCTGCCCAGAGGTATGGGTTGAATACCTATGACACATTTCATTGGATATATTTTGCAACAACAAATAGAAATTAATATTTTTACCACTCTAACCGGATAAGCTATTAGTTGGTTGTTCCTTGCTGGATCTTACCATGCCCGTCCCCATTTTGCTGCCTGGTTCTCTGTCCTGTTGGCCTTGTGTCTGGTTATACATTTTGTCATGTGTTATCAGTAAATCCTTCAATTGGTCAGGCTGCTCCTGAGTTCCTGTCTGTGTTTTGGTCCAACTCTCAACCCACAAATCATGACAACTACAAAGACAGTTTACCAGGGCTAGGTACATTATTTATGTCCTCTGTATCTGTCTCTGATTATTTTCATGAGCAAAATAAGTCCAAAGGATGAGTGAGTGATGATTAAGACCAGGTAATTGCAAGGGTAGATCTATGGTTTAATAGCAGGGAGGAGGCATTTAGGCCGGCCTGTTTGGCCCGACAGTGTCTCCTCTGCCAGCTTTAGAAAGAAAAAGGTTAATCACACCCAACTCCTGCAGATAGTAATTAATGAAGTGCAGGATTGGGGACACTGTGTGCCTCAGAGGTAGAACATTCGCACCCTGTGGCAGAGAGGCTGCCAGTCCTCAGCGCTGCTGTCCTTGACTTGACTCCAGGCCCCGGTTAGTTTATGACATGTCGTCTCATTTCTCTGCCACAGTATTATAAAATCAACTGAGGGCCACTAACGCCACAAAGTCAGACATAATAAATACAAATAGAACGTGTCAGTCATTATAATTAAACAAGAAGATGACTGGAAATGATTAAAATTTAATGTACTTGATTTCAAAATAACAGTTGTATTTGATCAAGTCAAATGTTTGCTCTGGCTTTCGGGCAAAAATAAATAATTAAACCAAAATTTGTCTAAGTCATTTACAATCTATTCTTTCACTATCAGTTACTCAATTACTCCCTCGTCTTCCAAACAATCAAAGCCAGGATCACGACTCCCAGAGCTAATGATGCTCCAGTCACACCAAGTCCGATCTTCAGAGCGTCTTCTACCTGGAAAGCAGGAAGAACAGATCAATCCAGGTTTTATACCTGCAGTGTAAATGTTTTACACCCTGCTGTTTCACATTTAAACGCATTATGATGACAAATTTTCCTCTATTCTAGTGTTGTTAGCCCAATACAGAGTAACTCAGGGTTGTGAAGTGGAAGGAAAAGATTTTAAAGATATTTAAGAAATAAGAAATCTGGAAAGTGTGGTGGGCGTCTGTGTTCAGCCTCCTTTACTCTAGTAACCCTAAATAAAACATAATAACATTAATAGCTTTCAGAAGTCATTAATTAGCAGAGTCCAGTTTAATTTGACCTCAGTGTTCTATGAAGGTCTAGGAGGATTGTTGGAGAACAGTAGAGGGTTTTCAGCCTAACTCTTCTCTCCTTGTTCTAGGAAGCTAGTTCTGCTGCTACCACACCCGAATATATGTCAATACACACGCGTATAAGCCACAGTGAATGTACAGAAGACATCCTCTGCCTTATTTCTTTTTGTATTTTTTCTTTCTTTTTGCTTTTTCTTACCTACTCCTTGTGATCCATGGTATAACGAGGACACACTGTGTATATATTTGATGCACCTCGTCCTACTTGACTCGTCTTTCCTATGAATACTGATTACTCAGCCGATGTGACATGTGAATTTCTCCAATGTGAGATCAATAAAGCCTATCTTATCTCAGTTGCTGAGAAAAAGCCCTGATCTTTAACACATGAACCTGTCTTCCACAGGTCTCTCGTTCTGGTGTCCAACGTGTTTGACCTGCCTGCTGGGACTCAGCGTTGCCGTAGCGCAGTTCAGTCGCAAAGTGTTCACAGTTGTATTCGACGACGTTGTAGGATCGACTCGAACCGACGAGCTTGTCGGCCTCCCTCACGATGACCTCAGCCGGCCGAGGTTGCATTTCCTCGTCATGGAGGTTGTTGATCACCCACTCGTCAGAGCTCACCACCTCCAGCAGCTTCTGCTTCAGGACGTTGTTTTTCCCAATGGGGAGGTTGATGGTGCTGGAGGACGACAGACTTCCTTCAAGGAAGAATGTGGCCTTTAAACAAACTGGTTTCTGTTCTGTGCCGTAACGTCGGTTTGTAGTGGACTCACCATCTGGTCCCAGAAGATGAACAACGTAGCCGTCGCCAACGTACACGGCCCAGTGCTCATAGACGTTACGGAAGACCTCAATTAAATCTCCAGGCTTCGGTTCGTCTCCGTTCTAAGATTTAAACAAACAAAAGTACGAAGTTAAAAGAATCATCCGTCTTATTCTAACATTATTGTTTCCTCTTTTATCTTTAAGTTTTCTGGTGGTTTTGCTCCTCCACAGTTTCATGCTTTTACAGTTTTGATCCTTTTTTCCTTCAGACTAGAAGGAAATTAAAAACAAATGCATGATGTAAGTTTTGACATTTGTCTAAATTCAAAGAATAAAAGTTTCCATGACAGTGAAAACCTTCTGTTCTTTCTTGCAGCAATAAGAGGTGAATAAAATGTCATTATTGGAAGAACCACAAAGAACCAGGAATCTTATAGAATGTCGATGTCAGGCAGAAACCTCCCAGCTCCCCTTTTAGTCACATTCGTGTTCTGGTTATAATCGACTCTGATACCCGATAATCCTTCAGATTTGTCTCTGCTCCTACTGATAAAGCCTGAAAACCATCAGAACAGCAGGTGATTCTGACCAAGAAGTGAACTGTATGAGTTTCTGTCGGACTCATCCTGGGATCGAGTCCATTTAAAGTCTGATCCTTCATTAAACATTTAAACACGTCTACATGTTGTTTAGACTGAAGGTCGTCCTTTAAAGTGGCAGATTTATACTATTACTATTTGCCTTAACCAGAAGCTGCAGGTTTACAGAGTAGAAATATGTGATAAACTGAGAAAACAAAAACAGAATAACTTCTCACCATGTCGGTGATCGGTTCCTTTCCAGATGCTCCTGTAGAACAATCAGAATATTTTTATATAAAATGTTAAAATTCAGTATGCATTGTGGTAAACCCAGTAAAACTAACAACATCAAGCTGTTCTATGTTCTTATAAAGGATCTTCTGGTTAAACTCACTGCTCCTGTTTTTAATGCTTTGGAAACTTAAGAAAACTGAGTTGAAACTGGTTTAAATCATTTTGTTAGTTTGAGTTCTTCATAGCTGCTCAAAGGAGGCGCAGATAGCAGAAAAATCCAACACGTAAACATTTAGAAAGAAATCAAATTTAAAATATATTTGGGGAAATGTGAGACGGACCTGTGTTGAGTTAATTAACTGATTGCAAAGGAAAATTGCAGGTGTTTGGATGAAGAAGCTGTGGATTGTGGCTAAGTACATGAACTAATTAAAAAACTTAGTCAGCTGAAATTTCAAAGTTTAAAAGCTTCTCAGACAGAGTTATCTGAGATGTAAACTCATCATGAGAGAGAACAAAAATACTATGTGCACCTTGTCAGTACTGGGTTCCAGCCCATTTTTACCTTCAGAACTGATTTACCTGCATGGCACAAACTCATGCAGGTGTCAGAGACGTTTTGGTTCTTATTGACATGATTTCATCACACAGTTCCTGCAGATTTGGTAGCTGGTACCTCCTATTCTAACTGATCCAACGCTGCTCTGTTGGACAAAGATCTGGTGACCGTGGACTTAACGAGAGTCCAGAGAACTAGAGAAACTAGTTCCAGCTTTGTCCTGCTGGAGGTATCCATCAGAAGATGGGTCCACTGTGGTCATAAAGTGTTGCTTGGTTAGCAGTAAGAGGCCTAAAGTTTAAAGATATTAGCCCCACTTCATGACACCAACAACAGCTGAAGACTGTATTGTTGAAACAATTCATGTTGTTTCCACCAAATTCTGACTCGACTGTCTAAATACTGTAGCTGACAGTGAGACTCAGTGGACCAGAAAATGTTCTGCTGTTGTTTTTATCCTGTGGTCTTCTGCTGCTTTAAGGCTCAACATGTTGAATGATCAGACATGATGTTCTGCAGAACTTGGTTGGTTCCTTTCTATAAACTGGAACCTGTCAGCCCATTCTGCACCAAATCAACAAATTTAGCAAATTGTCTTTTAAATGAACTGAGCTGCTGTCGTGTGATTGGCTGAGTCATGAGTCATGTTAATAAGCGAATGAAGAAGTGTACCAAATAATTAAACGGACTGTGGAGGTGCACTGTGTTCTTTATGTACCGAACTGAGGAATGTTGAGAAGCAGCAGTTTGGAACAGGAATACACAGCCTTTTGTGTTCAAAAATACCAAGATGCGGTTGTTTAAACATCACTGTGCTGGTTTCTGCTTCAGAACAAAAAAGGTTTCTTAGGTATAAGAAAAAGAAAAGAAACCCAGAAGTCTGAATAAAACTCACCAGGTTCTGTAGAGTCCATGATCCGTGGCGTCAAACTCAGAAGAAAAGTCTGGTTTTAATAACATAAGAAAAGTATTTTTTAAAGATTCTCACAGAGAGCTTTGTAAATACTGACAACTTCACCTCATATAAGGTATTAAACAGAAATAATGGTGGTAACTTTGAGTTTGTTTCAAATCAGTCAGATTTTCACTGAAGCTAAAAAAAAAAACCTAACTTTTCTAAATCCACCAGCTTTAAATTAAATCTGTTTGATGAGAAATAAGGTCTGCTCACCTGCTGGTTTAAACGCGCTCTGAGGTGATGAGACTGAAGAGGTGTGATTTAAAGATAGCAAATAAAGAAAGTAACTCAACCTGTTTTGTGCGTGTGTTGAAAAATCTGTTACTTTCTATTTATAGTCTTTTTAAGATTTTATTTTCAAGTCTTATTTGGATATTCTGAGGCACTTCATGAATAAATGAGTGAAATGAATAGAATAATTTTTGCTTAATGTATATTTTTTCAGATCTCTCATATTCAGGCCACAAAAGAACTCCATTTCTCAGAAGCTAATGTTGTGGTTTTGCTCTTTGCGTTCTATGAAAGAGGTGGACGGGCGTGACATGGAAAACAAGCGTTAGCTGGCATGTTTTCATTGTTTTTGATTCTGGCAAAGATTACTGTCACACCCATCGGTTTAACAGAAATACCAAAAGCATTATACAGTCAGGTTGGTTACTGTTTCCATCACATTTGCAGTAGTAAACAAAAGGTTTTACTCCTGCCAGAAATGGTTGTTTTAAGGATTTTTCGTTTTTTTCAGTTTTGAGAACAGTGCATGCATTTTTTTCCTTTCTGATATACCATATAGATCTACTGTTTTTAAGCATCTATTGTTTAGTCATATGCATATATTATTATATAATATACATATGTTTTTTTATTTATTGTGTGTATTGGGCAGTTTTAAAGGGGCCATATCATGCAAAATCTACTTTTTTAGTCCTAAAAATCTCTTCCAAATGTAACGTTTCTGGCACTGGAGCTGATCTAATTACCATTCAGCACACCTGTTCAGTTTTCACCCTGCCTGCAATTAACTTCCAGTGTTTTCACCTGTTCTCACCTCCATTTAAACTCCGTTCTGATCAGTCTCCAGTGCCAGAACGTCACCTCTGATCTCTGCCCGTATGTTCTTGGTAAGATCACTCAACCTCAGTATTTCTGTTATTTTACCTGTCTGTTGCCCGACCTGATCTGTCCTGTTTTTTGAGTCTGCCCCAGCTTTTTGTTTTTCCCTGGATGTCTGTCCTGTACCTCTGTGGATCGTTTTTTGCCTGCCCAGATAACCCATCATCTTTTTAATAAAACCATCAAGCATCAGCTCCGTGTCTGGCTTACATTGGATTCAACCTCAGCAAATCATCACACCAAATGGCAGACCACTGCAAAAGGAGCTCCTCGCCCGGTTTAGGGAGAACAGGTCGCCCTTTTGGTGCCAGACCTGGGGAGGCAGTTAAAAGCTGAAATAACAACAAGCAATGCAGATTGGAGAGCAGTAGGAGAACTCAGCAGAGTGAGAGAAATAGACCCTGATGTCCTCCAGCAGCCTAAGCCTATAGCAGCATAACTATAGAGGTAGCTCAGGGTAACATGAGCCACTCTAACTAGAAGCTTTGTCAAAAAGGAAAGTTTTAAGATTAGTCTTAAAAGTAGACGGGGTTTCTGCCTCACGGACCAAAACTGGGAGTTGGTTCCACAGGAGAGGAGCCTGATATCTAAAGGATCTGCCTCCCATTCTACTTTTAGAGACTCTAGGAACCACCATTAGTGCCAGGGCGCCACGATATACATGCCTCTTCAATGGAGAACTGGGAAACACAACTGCGGGTCAGGCAGGGGTGGTGGTCCCAATTTTTAAGATAGGGGACTGGAGGGTGTGTTCCAATTATAGAGGGATCACACTTCTTAGCCACCCTGGGAAAATTTACACTGTAGTGTTGCACAGGAGGCTCCGACTGATCCTCAAATCCAGGAGGATTTGAGGATCACATCTTAACCCTCAAAGAATTACAGACAGGATCATAGGAGTATGCTTCTCCATTCTACATGTCTTTTGTGGATCTGAAGAAAGCTTACAACCGTGTACTTTGTGGGAGTGTGGGTGCGGGAGTATGAAGTAACTGGGCAGCTTTTGAGAACCGTGCAGTCCTTGTATGCCCAAAGCATAGCCATGTCCACATTCATTCACAGTGTGCATTGGGGCCTTGGAGGCTTTGGTCCTGGGGAATACGTCACTGAGGTATTGGGCCGGAGCATGTTTGGAGGAGTTTTTTGCATTATACCATCTATAAATTGTTCAGTGTATAAGTTGTAAATTGTTCAGAAAACTAGAGTCTACTGTCGACATTACATGTGCAAAGAATTATGCAGCTGAGGTAAGACCAAAGTTATGGAGGTTTTAGTGAATCAATAAATATGTAGGTGATTTCACTTTTGGCACAAATTGGTATATTTATTTTGGCACCATTTACAAGATTTGAGAATTTTTTGTGTTTATCTTTAATTGCTGTGCACTAAAAACAATCTTAGCAACGGACACGCACAATTGCAACGCATTACCTAATAATATATGTGTTACTGCTGCACAGTGATAACTCATGATTGATCCTCTTCATCAGGCACACCTGTAAATTGAGTTTGGATTGGTTGAATTTTACATATGACTCCTCTGAAGCTAGTAGAATCAAGCTAGATTGAACCTCACAACAGGGGTAGAACAGGGCCTTTGGGGCAACAATAACGAAGGATTCAGACCAAAGCATTACAGTTCTGACAGCTGACTGATTTCAATATTAAAAGGAAGAATTTGAAAAGCATTATTTGTTCCCTTTAAAAGTAGATAGGTTGAGAGGGTAACTTTTTTCAATTTACAATTAAAATTAACTTATTGTTTTAAGTTATAGCCCAGACACCATGCACGGGTTGCATCGGTATGTGGTAAATTAATAAACCTCTGTGGATCACTTACTATAGCAGTTGAATACTTTTTAATCAATATTCAACAGAAATCACTCTCATTAATACCATTTTCCATTTATCAGTAACCAAATGTATCAAAATTATATCTTTCTTAAAGTCAAGCAGATTAAATTGCAACTCATGAAATGAAAATGATATCCGGTAAAATCTATTTATTGTCAGAATCACATCACCACTTCTGTTAGAAGCTGAATTATTATCTCCGAACTATTCTCTACTCACTCCTTTAACTGTGGCGCATTCATAACTAACAATTAGAATTAAACTGTGAACAATCAGAAAAAGCTTAAATTAGGGTGAAAGACACAGTCAAACTTTAAACAAGTGGACCAGACTCCATGGGGTCTGATTATTGGTTCTGTTTCCGCTGGTTGACCAAAACATCTCCGCATTTCACTGACGCGGCGATCACACAGGTTTCATCACTGCGATGTTGTCAAGGATAAATTACAGATAAACAGGACCTCTTTTTTCATGGTCTTAAAGAAAAGGAATTAAAAAGAAAGTTACCTTTATGGTTGAGAAGTTTCTGGAAAAAGAAGACACACCTCAAAGACTTTAACAGAGGTACACGTTTAATTTGATATGTAGTCACACGTATTCGCATTTTTTACAGTTTAAAAAATGAAAGGATAAGAGCTTCATAGTAACGTGTGTTTAAGGTCAATTTATGTGCTTTTTTAACACAACAATATAAAACTTTATCTACAAGAAGTTTCATTTGGATTCACCTTGAAGAAAATGAATTTCATACATTTTAAACATTTTGAAATTAGTTACATACAATAATGAAAAACTAAGCCATCATTCAGTTTACTTAGTCAGTTTTTCTTGATTTAAAAAAGGTTTAGTGCCACCGGGTTTACTGCGCTGCTTCTAGACGTATTTAGTCATCAGGTGGACGACCTGCAGGGAATAGCCTGGGGTCAGACGTTGAACCTTGGACTGCTGGTGGATTGCCTCCATGGTGGACCTGCTCTGTCACTGAACTACCAGATCATACTTTACAAAGATTTCTGTCACAGATGTTTACTGGAAAATAATGAATTATTCTGTGTAATAGAAAGATACATGATGCTAAACTTTCAGAGTTACGAGATTGTATGACTGTTTCTTTACTGTTTTAATTATGTGATGTTAACATATTTGGTAACATAGCTGGGGATTATTACGTGATTTTGCATGTTTTTTCCAAGTGTTTAATAATTGGTAGGAAAGGACTGAAGGCCTTGAAGATTCCGCTCATCTCCGCTTGTTTTCTGGCTTCTTCAAAGAATTTTCTTTTCATGTCTTCCATTTTTTTCTGGTATTTTTCCTCCATTTCTCTGAGCTCTTTTTCATGCAATTCTCTTACAATTTTTTCCTCAATCTTTTTCGAGTTTTCGTATTTTTCTCTCTCCTTTTCATATTCTTCTTTAAGTTTATTTATCCTCATGTCCTCCTGCAGCCGTCTCTGTTTTTCTTCCCGGCGTCTTTTTTCCCACCACCCTCGTTGTTCCTTCTCCATCAGCTTCTGTTTCTCCTCCAGTTCTCGTCTCTTTATCTCCAATGATTGCTCAGCAACTCTATCTGTTAATCCTAATTTCATCATTTTCTCCAAAGCTACCAGCTCATCCATCAACTGCAGCTGTTCCATTTCTTCTTCCTTTTCCCTCTGTCTCTCTTCTTCCTCCCTATATTCCTGCTCTTTCTTTCTCTGCTCAGTTTCTCTCCTGATTTTGTCCTCCATTTCCTGCAGTGATTTACTCTGTAATTGTATTTCTGCTCTTTCTTTTTCAAGTTCTTTTCTCATCCCCTCTTTTTCTGCTGCATGTTGCCTTTCAAGTTCTTCCACCTTCTTTTTCATTTCTCCTTCCTTGTCTTTTAGAATATTCTCCATTTTCTTCTTTATTGCAGCTTCTGCCTCCTGCAGCATCTCATTGGTGAAGCATTTGCCTCCATTCACTTTCACCACGGTGTCAATCTTTCTGATCAGCTCTCTCACCTGAGCACGGTTTTCTATGTTATTATTTTTAAACACATGGTACCTTCCTCCACAGTCAGCGATCAGCTTCTTGAAAGAATCTTCACTTTCATTTTTAAGGTACTCATCAATGGTGAGGCCATCATTCTCCAACAAATCTCCTCCAGTTAAAAGAACGATGGTAAACGTTTCGGAATTCTTCCCAAAGATCTTCTTGATATTTCCTAAGGTCTCCTTCTCCTCTGATGTGAATCTGCCGATCCGTATCACCAGCAGGAAGACATGTGGTCCTGGAGCCACATAGTTAATACACCCCGCCAACTCCTCCTGAATCTCTGCAGGACTCAGACTGTTGTCAAAGAGACCAGGTGTATCAACCACGAACACAGAACGACCGTCTACTTCAGTCTTCTCCTTTAGGCATCGCTTAGTGACAGATTTTTGGCTTAATTTGGCTTCAAATGTTTTTCTTCCGAGGATGGTGTTTCCTGATGAGCTCTTCCCACTGCCAGTCTTCCCGATCAGAACAATCCTGATATCGTTTGGATTCTCCTGGTAACCTGTGGGGTAAGATGCAGGACATTAGAAAAATTTGGAGAAACACATAAAAGACCAACCAAAACAAAACTTATACTCTATCTGCAAAGTTATTTTCTATTAGCCTAAACTCAGCCAGTCAAAGCCACAACAGAGAAGATTCTCCCCAGGTTCTCCAGTTGCTATCAGTTTCTGTTTCTTCATCTTCTTTGGTTGGGTGTTGAGTTATGCAGAGCTTTGTGAAAGTATTCACACCCCTGGCTTTTTACCTATTTTGTTACGTTCCAACCTATTGTTTATTTCTTTTTTCTAACATTATTTTATGTGACTGAGCTGCACAAAACTCCTAGACCAGGCCAAGAAGGCATTAATCAGAGAGACAGCACAGAGGTCAAAGGTCACCCTGAAGGAGCTGCAGAGGTCCACAGCAGAGACTGGAGGATCTGTCCTTAGGACCACAATAAGCTGTACGCCCCATAGAGAAAAAACATTACTTAGTGACAAAAACAGGCATGTTTTGAGTTTACAAAAAAAAAGTGACATGGGCAACACTCCAGATGTATGAAGGCAGGTGCTCTAGTCAGATGAGACTAAAACTGATCCTGAAAGAGGTAACATCTGATGCTATCACCAAGTCATGTGTGTATATATATATATATATATATATATGTATATATATATATATATATATATATATATATATATATATATATATATATATATATATATATATATATATATATATATATGTGTGTTTGTGTATGTATGTATGTGTGCGTGTCCTGGGTCTCCCTCTGGGACTCCTCCCGGTGGGACGTGCCCGGAACACCTCACCAGGGAGGAATCCAAGAGGAATCCTAACCAGATGCCCGAGCCACCTCAACTGGCTCCTCTCAACGGGGAGGAGCAGTCCTCCACAGATGACACGCTGGAGGGACTATGTCTCTCTTCTGGCCTGGAAACGCCTAGGGATTCCCCCGGAGGAGCTGGCCCAAGCAGCCGGGGAGAAGGATGTCTGGGCCTCCCTACTGAAGCTGCTACCCCCACGACCCGACCCCGGTTAAGTGGAAGAAGATGCATAATTTTCATTATACTCACTCTCAGCTGTTTACCATATAACATTATTTAAACATTTTTAGGCATAATATCAGGGAGTAAAAGGTAAAGGAAGCTGGGTGAATCCTGTTGTTAGATATCAGAACTGTAGCTTCCACAGCGACACGTCTGGTTCTGACAGCACAACTAGTTGGGACTTTGGACCAAACTGATATCTTTAAAAAGCTTTATCACCCTCTATCATCCTGTTATCTCCAGACACTCTTTAACAAAAAATCCAAAAATCATACCTTCCCACATTGACATCAATGGTTTCTGCCTGCTGAATGGTTCTGGTTTCTTGTTCTGCTGGAAATAAACCTCGACTGGTGGCTGCTGCTGGTGCTGCTGCTGCTGCTGCTGCTGACGGGCTGCAAGAACACAGAAGGGCTTTAGGTGGCGCTACTGTAGGTGGACAGTTCACCCAAGAATATAAACTACAGTGGTAAGACGTCTATACTCAGTTATGAACCGTAATGCTCCATTAAAGACAACATCCAACACATTGAAAGAGGTCAACTGATTCATTCACACAACACCACATTGATCTTCCAGAGGCAGGACGGTCATTAAGAAAAGATGCTTCCTGCACTGAAAGAAAAGCCAGAAATGAATAAAAAAAAACCTAGTTTGATCTTCAGCTTCTTTATAACAATTGATCATGTTTTTTTATTGTAATTTAGTATTTTAGCTTATTCTCTCATTATGGTTTTCCCCAGTGTGCTCCAGGTGATCCTGTAATGTTTAATAACCAGTCTTCTAAACCACAGCAGAGAGATTTATTCACACGTTGCAGATGAGAAGTAGAACAATGACATCAAGCCTCGTAGGGGACTGTTGTGTCAATTAATAACTTGTTTTAACTATGCATTCATATCCTCAGAGGCAGGCAGTGGGCTCCTGATATTTCAAGTACCAGAATAAGAAACAGCAAAACAATGAACAGACCAGCACCGTAAAGTTGACGGGTCAACATGTATCATGTCTCGTATGTTTGTAAATGCACAAAAGTCGTGAGAATTAAGCTTTAGTTAAGGTTACCAGACCAAACCACTCATGCTCTCTGGAAGTCAGCCGTCAAAATACTTGCATCACAGGACTAAAGCCCTGCCTGTCCTCCTTGCTTACTTTCTTCCACACTCTCAATAAAGCCTTTAAACTGTCTATCTGCCTCTGTGTTTGCTGTTCCAGTCATTCATAATAAAAAAACTGACAGTATAACAGTTCCCTGAGTTCTCCAGGAGTTCCCTCAGTTAAAATCTGAGCAGTGATGTTAGCATGACCTTTACTCTCCGGAGCCACCTAGAGGACATCGGAATTTTAATTTTATTTTGTGCTTCCTTGCAAAAGTATTGCGTTCCTGCGCAATAACCTAGTAGACGGTTCATGCAGCGTGTTGAATACTGAAAGTCTTTTTACTACAATATAACGTTGTACACAGTTATTATTAAATAATAAAATCATCTGACAGTTTTGATTGTGTCTTTTTTGTCTTGATAGCCTGGCTAATAAAGGGCCGTTTTCATGTGCCGTCCCATCTCAGCCTGACACAAACAAACATGAACACGCAGTTAATACATCGATTTTCAGTTTTCTGCACCAAAGAGTTAAGAATATATAAACACGTTTTCACTGATGCTCTTTAAAGTTGTTTTCAATTTTAAATTAAACCTTATTGTAGCAGAAAGACTTTTAGTATTCAATATGCTGCATGAACTGTTTACTAGGTCATTGCGAGAGAACGCAAAACCTATTGCTATATTTATTGCAAAATAAAATTAGTCCCATGTCCCCTAGGGAGCTCCGTAATACATCACACTATTTTAAATAAATCTTTTTATTTTATTTTTTTTAATAAAGCTTAATTTTCATTATACTCCTTCTCAACTGTTTACCAGCAGACATTATTTAAAATGTTTTAGGAGTAATATGAGGGAGTAAAAGGTAAAGGAAGCTGGGTGAATCCTGCTGTTAGATTTCAGAACTGTAGCTTCCACAGCGACACATCTGTCGGGACTTTTGACCAAACTGATATATTTAGAAAGCTTTAGCTCCCTCTATCATCCTGTTATCTCCAGACACTCTTTAACAAAATATCCAAAAATCTTACCTTCCCACATTGACATCAAGGGTTTCTGCCTGCGGATTGGTTCTGGTTTCTTGTTCTGCTGGAATGAACCCTGGACTGGTGGCTGCTTCTGCTGCTGCTGCTGCTGCTGCTGATGGGCTGCAAGAACACATAAGGGCTTTAGGTGGCGCTACTGTTTTAGTCACATTTTTACCTAAATAAAAGGCAACGTTGCTTCCAGTCAGAAAAAAAAAACCTGTTGGTCAACATCTAAATATATTTTTTAAACTTATCCTGGTCATCAATTCACACTCCAGTTTTCTACCAACACAGTTCCTAGAAGAAGTAAAGAAAGAAAAAAACCTGTTCAGACTATTTGGCCTGTTTTTTTTTTTTTTATTTTTTTTTTTTAACTAATAAATAAAGTTATTTGGAAGTTTTAATGGATCGATTTCCAATCGGTTTTCTGCATCAAAGAGTTAAGAATGTATAAACACATTTTCACTGATGCTCTTTAAAGGTATTTGCAATTTTAAATCAAACCTTATATCGTAGCAGAAAGACTTTGATAGTCAATATCCTGCATGAACAGTCTACTAGGTTATTGTGAGAGAACACAAATCCCATGTCCTCTAGATCAGGGGTGTCCAAAACCTTTTGGTACATGGGCCAAAATTCTCAAGTCAAAGGAACTCCAGGGCCAAAAAAATTACAATTTTTTTTTAAAACAAACCAATCATATAATTTTTTTTACCTGCTCTACAAAATATGCTAATTTTAAATAAATAAATTAATCAGTTTTCTGTCGGAAATGAATGTGGAAATGATTGTAGATAAAAAACTAAAAAAGGGTTTCGCTCATTTGTAGCATTCATCCAGTCCGGAAATTATTTTGAATAATTTAATTTGACTATTTAACATTAATAAACTTAACTCTTTTGGTCTAGTAATATAGGAACTGTATTTGGGTCGGTTGTTCTTTGAAAACATTTTCTGCAACAAGCCTATTTTAATAATTAAATTCAAAGCAGAGCTTAATGCACCAAAGAGTAAATTTCAGTGATTAAATATCATTGGACATATGAAATTAAAGAGAATATAAAATGTGTGTTTATTAATAGATGAATACTTTGTGTTATACTTAACATTTTCAATTGTAGGTTTTTAAATGTTTCTGCAATAATGTTGCCCTAATTAAAAACTAATATCCTTCCTTGCTGGGGGACCAAATCTTTCTTGAAATACAGTTGGGGGCGGCACCCAGAATCAGAATGGCCCCCGGACCGCACTTTGGACATGCCTGCTCTAGGGGCTTCGTAGTACATCACACTAATTTAAGTAAATATATATATATATATATATATATATATATATATAAAGCTTAATTTTAGTTATGGAGGACTTTAAGTATCTTGGAGTCTTGTTCACGAATGAGGGGAAGATGGAGCGGGAGATCGACAGGCGGATTGGTGCAGCGTCTGCTGTGAAGCGGGCGCTGTACCGATCCGTTGTGGTGAAGAGAGAGCTGAGCCAAAAGGCGAAGCTCTCGATTTACCGGTCGATCTACGTTCCTACCCTCATCTATGGTCACGAGCTTTGGGTCGTGACCGAAAGAACGAGATCCTGGATACAAGCGGCTGAAATGAGTTTTCTCCGTAGTGTGTCTGGGCTCTCCCTTAGAGATAGGGTGAGGAGCTCAGTCATCCGGGGAGGACTCAGAGTAGAGCTGCTGCTCCTCCACGTCCAGAGGAGCCAGTTGAGGTGGCTCGGGCATCTGGTCAGGATGCCTCCTGGACGCCTCCCTGGTGAGGTGTTCCGGGCACGTCCCACCGGGAGGAGGCCCAGGGGAAGACCCAGGACACGCTGGAGGGACTATGTCTCTCTGCTGGGAACACCTTGGGATTCCCCCTGAGGAGGTGGCCCAAGTGGCCGAGGAGAGGGACGTCTGGGCCTCCCTACTGAAGCTGCTACCCCCGCGACCCGACCCCGGATAAGCGGAAGAAGATGGATGGATGGATGGATAATTTTTATGATACTCACTCTCAGCTGTTTACCATATAACATTATTTAAAAAAATTTAGGCATAATATCAGGGAGTAAAAGGTAAAGGAAGCTGGGTGAATCCTGTTGTTAGATATCAGAACTGTAGCTTCCACAGTGACACATCTGTTGGAACTTTGGACCAAACTGATATCTTTAGAAAGCTTTATCTCCCTCTATCATCCTCTTATCTTCAGACACTCTTCAACAAAAAACCAAAACATCTTACCATCCCACATTGACATCAAGGGTTTCCTGCTGCTGAATGGTTCTGGTTTCTTGTTCTGCTGGAAATAAACCTGGACTGGTGGCTGCTGCTGCTGACGGGCTGCAAGAACACAGAAGGGCTTTAGGTGGCGCTACTGTAGGTGGACAATTCACCCAAGAATATAAACTACAGTGATAAGACGTCTATACTCAGTTATGAACCGTAATGCTCAATTAAAGGCAACATCCAACACATTGAAAGAGGTCAACTGATTCATTCACACAACACCAAAGTGATCTTCCAGAGGCAGGACGGTCATTAAGAAAAGATGCTTCCTGCACTGAAAGAAAAGCCAGAAATGAATAAAAAACCTGGTTTGATCTTCAGCTTCTTTATAACAATTTATCATGTTTTTTTATTGTAATTTAGTATTTTAGCATATTCTCTCATTACAGTTTTCCCCAGTGTGCTCCAGGTGATCCTGTAATGTTTAATAACCAGTCTTCTAAACCACAGCAGAGGGATTTATTCATATCCTCAGAGGCAGGCAATGGGTTCCTGATATTTCAAGTACCAGAATAAGAAATAGCAAAACAATAAACTAACTGACCAGCACCAGAAAGTGGACGGGTCATCATGTATCATTTAGGTATAAATGGCTTGTTGGGTATTTAACTAAATTTTATCACGATCCTGATGTATTTGGGTTTTGATTTTTTTAGTTTGTGTTTAGGTCTGGTTATCTTTTCTTTTGTTTTCCTTGTTAATTTTAGCATGATTACTGTTCATCTCAGTGTTTGATTGAGATGAACTGTCTGGATGCAGGAACAGATCTAACACACATCCATTGTGGTTGTCAGTTTGAATTCAGCTACAGACTCCCTGCTTACCCTTCCTTCTCAGCTGCTCCACATATCCCACTGATTCTCAAACGTTTTCTGAGGCCCGTTGAAGAAAGAAAAACAATTCAGCCCCCCATCCCACAAATGTAAGATATAGCTGTCATTCTGAAGATTACCCAGGACCCTTTTTAAAATGTATAACATATATATATATATATATATATATATATATATATATATATATATATATATATATATATATATATATATATATATATATATATGTGTTCATTTATAACATATAGCAACTAGTAGGTTTCAACATCACCACACTTTTTTTTTTAAATATATAATATTAAGAACTATTAATAATCTTTCTGTTGTCATATTTAGAATGATTTAGAAGGTCTGTATTTTCTGTACAACACCCCCCAGGGTGTGTGTCCCACTATTTCAGAAGCACCGACATATCCCCTGATCCCCTGATTGTCACACATGTAGTTCTTGTTAATGACAACACTTTCCCACAGCATAAAGGCACAATTTCTTAAACTTTGCTGACTTCTGCTTTGGACTTTATGTCCTCCATGCCGCATTTTGCTGCCTGGTCTGTGGACCAACATTGTTAATTCTGTTCATATTTCTTATTAAAACCTGATCACTCCACTGCTCTGCAATTTCTTCCTTCATAAACCACAGGATGCCAACTATGTGCCTTTCACTCTCAAACCGGGGCTTTATTTATGATAAGGTATCAGTTTCTAATGTTTTTTAACAGTCAAAGTTTTCACCATAAAATAATAATATACTTTATTTGTCTGGAAAAAAACTGAGTACCCAAAATACAACCAGACATTGGAGAAGGGTTGTCAACGCAAGAATCCTGGCAGCAGATGATGGGAAAATAAGAAAAGCTTGTTGATTTGGCCAAAGAAACAAGGTTGTGGTCCAGAGATCAGAAGCCTGGTAGTCCATGACTTGATGCAATCTACTGGGTTTCTTTAGATTGAAAACCTTTTAACCAATCGTCTGGATGATTTGATAAAATTGACTGTTTAAAGTGCCTTAAGATGACATAAGATAAGATAAGATAGCCTTTATTGATCTCACAATGGAGAAATTCACTCGTCACATGTGTTGTGAATTGGTGCTTTATAACCAAAGTAGCACAGGAAGCATGTGCATGCCATAAAACTGATTGCAGTGGAGCAGATGGGTGTGGCAGAAGGCAGACAGGCACAATTCATGACATAATCACAATATTCACCTAATCCAGAATTCTTACCTTGCATCCTTGACACAATGGCTTTAACTCCTCCACTTGGCTCTGGATCCTTAGTTTCCGTAAAAGCAGGTAGGGCTGGTGGCTGCATCTGCTGAGGGACTACAGGACCACAAACTGTCTTTAGATGGAGTCAGAATATTCATGTCATACAGATTAGACTACATCCAATCACAAGGCAGTTTAATAAAGGTGCTCTAGTTTCTTGCAGAAATCTGCCCTGTTTGTCTGAAAAGCATTGAGGATACACTAAAGATTTATACACACTACTTTTAAAAAAAACAAAGGGATCACTTAAACAACACAATGTAACTCCAAGTCAATCACACCTCTGTGAAATAAAACTGTCCACTTAAGAAGCAACAATGATTGACAATCAATTTCAAATGGAATACACAACAGGTGGAAGCTAGAGGCAGTTAGAATATCCCCCCTTCCCCCAATAAAGGAGTGATTCTGCAGGTGGTGGTGAAGATTCTCAGTCATCCAGGTCATGGACATTCCAAAAAAGTTTAAATGTTGTTAAAAAGTCCAGTTGTCTTGTTTTTTTTTTTTTTACTTTTTTGGAATGGTTCTGCAGGTGGTGAGCACAGACCACTTCTCAGTTTCTCTGCTTTCTGGTTGATGTTTTGGTCACTTTTGAATGCTGGCAGTGCTTTCACTCTAGTGGTAGCATGAGACAGAGTCTACAACTCACACAGTTGGCTCAGGTAGTGCAGCTCATCCAGGATGTTACATCAATGCAAACTGGGAAGAAGGTTTTCTGTGTCTGTCTGCGTAGTGTCCAGAGCATGGAGGCGCTACCAGGAGACAGGCCAATACATCAGGAGATGTGGAGGAGGCCGTAGGAGGGCAATAACCCTGCAGCAGGACCGCTACCTCCACCTTATAGTAAGCAGTAACAGGAGGAGTGCTACCAGAGCTCTGCAGAATGACCTCCAGCGGTCATAAATGCGCATTTGTCTGCTCAGACGATCAAAAACGACTCCATGAGGGGGGTATGAGAGCTGATGTCCACAGGTGGGGTTTATGCTTACAGCCCAACACCATGCAGGACGTTTAGCATTTGCCAGAGAACACCAACACTACTGGCAGATTCTCCACCGGTGCCCTGAGCTCTTCACAGATTAAAGCAGGTTCTCCCTGAGCACATGAGACAGACGTGACAGAGTCTGGAGACGCCGTGGAGAACGTCCTGCTGCCTGCAACATCCTCCTGCAGGACTGGTTAGGCAGTGGGTCAGTGATGGTGTGGGGGGGGGGATTTCTTTGGAGCCACACAGCCCCTCCATGTGCTCACCAAAGGTAGTCTGACTGCCATTAGGTGCAGAGATGGGTTCCTCTTAATGCAGGACATGGTAGACCTCATGTGGCTGGAGTGTGTCAGCAGTTCCTGCCAGACGAAGGCATTGAGGCTATGGACCGGCCCCCCGTTCCCCAGACCTGAATCCCACTGAGCACATCTGGGATGTCATGTCTCTCTCCATCCACCAGTGCTACATTGTACCACAGACTGTCCAGGAAGTGGTGGATGTGTTATTCCAGGTCTGGGAGGAGATCCCTCAGGAGATCATCCTCCACCTCATCAGGAGTTGCAGGGATGTCATACAGGCAGGTGGAGGCCAAACACACTACTGAGCCTCATTTCGACTTATTTTAAGGACATAATATCAAAGTGGGATCCTGTAGTTTGTTTTTCCATTTTAACTTTGAGTGTGACTTCAAATCCAGACCTCCATGGGTTAATGAATTTGATTTCCAAGGACAATTTGTGATTTTGCTGTTATCACATTTAACTATGTAAACAATTTAATTCATTCAGATCTAGGATGTGTTATTTTAGCGTATGTATGTACTGCTCAAAAAAATAAAACACTTAAACAACACAATGTAGCTCCAAGTGTTTCCTTCATTTTTTTGAGAGTATGCTATATATATATATATATATATATATATATATATATATATATATATATATATATATATATATATATATATATTGGGTGCGATTCGCTGGGGGGGGATTTACCCCCCCTCTGTTTGTGACGTCCCCCCCTCTGGTCATTCATGGTTTATCCCTGGGGGGATACATATTCCTCCCACCCTCTGTAATAATATGGATTTTCAAAAATGTATATAAATTAGGGCTGTCAGTTTTAACGTGTTAACTTTGCTTTTTTTGTCGCCATTACTTGCGCATCAGAACACACACACACCGTTCCCTAATGTTTTTAGCAGATTATGAACTGAAGATGAGTTGTTAACACGCTGATAACATTGCAGAAACCCAACCCATAAACCGTACTTTAATGCTTATTAATTTGTTTTCTCTGTATTTGACAAACTAAGGCTGAATTACGTTGCCAAACAAAGGACCTGGATTTATTAAACAGTTGCTAAACAGTCTCTTTCAGGGTATTAAGCTCCTGCCCAGTTGCAAGCAAAATGTAAGACTGGAATGACCTGGAAATTTAAAACCTTTTTCCAGGCTTAAACTGTATGAATATGGATATAAACAGCAAGCAAAAATATTGTTGTTGGTGTGAAAGCTCAGAATTAGATGTGTGTGTGAGAGAGAGTGAAAAAACGAACAATAAAACTTATGACTTTATTGAAATGTATAATTTTTATTAATTTATATGTATATGCCTAATACCATGTCTATCTTTGTTAAAGAGGCAAAAAAATATATCGGCATGAAAATAGGTATTTATTTTATGAGGGATTGCAGCAAAGCCATGTACAATGCAGATGACTCTTCCTGTGGCTCTACGGTTCCCCAGGAGTGAATGCTGCTTGTCGGGACTTTGATGCAATCAACTGGTTTCCTTATATAGGACATTTTTGACCAATCTGTATAATCTGACCCAATCTGTATAATATGATTGAACTTGACTTTGTGAAGTGCCTTGAGATGACATGTTTCATGATTTGGCGCTATATAAATAAAATTGAATTGAATTGAATTGAATTTACAAATTTATTTACACATTGTGTAAACATTAGGGCGTCATGATTAGTCATTTAGCCATCATAGTCCAGAGTTTAACATTTGGCACTAGGATGTCTTCATTCCAATTCTCAAAAGTGCTTGAAAAATAACAAAATAAAAATAGTTTTTGTACAAGCATGTATTTTATTAGTGTCATTTATTGCAAAATTGCATATTAAAATGCCCAAACAGGCTATTACACTTTCAGAATTAAAAGGATAAAACGTGCGATTAATTTGCAATTAATCTTGAGTTAACTATCGACATTATGTGATTAATCGATTCAAATTCAATCGTTTTAATCGTTTGACAGCTCTAATATAAATACATGTCTTGTGTCCTCCACATTTGTTAATTTCATTTTTTGTTGTCTGTTTTTAAAGAGTATTAATACGTTTTCTGCTCGAAGCGGTTAAAGTAAACTAATACCCACTCCCGAGTCCAGACAGTAGATGGCGCAAGTTTAAAAACAAAAGTCTAACCTACTGGATCCAGCTATTTACCTGAAAGAGCAGCTGCTAGCTAACCATTGTTAATCAAACTTTTTATTCATTAATCAAACTTTTGAAATGATCCCCCCCCTCTGTTTTTTTTGCAAATCGCACACTGTATATATATATATATATATATATATATATATATATATATATATATATATATATATATATATATATATATATATATATATATATATATATGTGTGTGTGTGTGTGTGTGTGTGTGTGTGTGTGTGTGTGTGTGGGTGTGTGTGTGTGTGTACACTATACCCAGAACACCAGGGTTGGGCAAAAATATAGAAGAAGACAAGCGACCCTCCAGGCGTGGACTACCAGCGTCACTCTCCACATTACAGTCAGTTTCACATTAAAATAAACTGAGAAGGTGATGAGCAGGAGTTAAGCCCATGTTCCAAGAACCACAGCTTCATGGTCTAAATTTACAGTTTCCCACAGTGGGAAACCAAAGGGTTTCTAAATGAAGATTTTATACCAGATTACACAAAAGATGGAGCTGTTGGGTATGAGGAGAAGCATGTTTTAGATGAGTCAGGGTGAGCCTTTCAAGTAAAGAATGTTTTACCTGCTGCCAGGCACGATGCTGTTAGCATCATATTACACTATGCTCCTGCTAGTATGATTTTAATAGCGTTTTTAGACTGAAACCTTCAATAAGATATTTTTTTGACCACCTCAACTGAGATTTGGTTTTTGATGCCAAATCATTCAGTAAGATCCAAGTGCATGGTTTATATTAAGCTTTATTTTTATATTCACTGATTGAGAAACCTGACCTTTCCAGCAGCTGCTGCTTGGTTCATGCTTCTGGGTCTCCTTGAAAGGAACCTGGGCTGGTGGAGGCCACTGCTGGTCAGAGACTATAAGAGACCAATCATACAGACTGCATTACATGTTCTTCATAATCATCTTGTCTCATTTATGGTTAACCTGTATGAATAAAACTTTGATAATAACTTCATTCAGAGACTGGAGCAGTCGGTAGGTGATCTGAATCCTACGGTGGCCAAGGCCACTGTAGAATCCAGATTCATGTTTCTAAACATTTTATTCATGTAAGAGTATCACTACTTCAACATATTATCACTCAAGTAAAAGTAAAAACAAGCCAACCAAGAAACCACTCAAGTAAGAGTAAAAAAGTACTTAATAAGAAGGCTACTCAAGTATCTAGTAACTAATCATAACATTCGATGAGATTTATTGCTTAAAAATTATGCAATTGGACAGAGACAAATAAAAATGATGGTAAAAATCATGGCATTTTAAAGATTAAAATGAAAAAAATTAAACATAACTATTACAAAATAATTTCAGGCAGATGAAAATATTTTTTTTTAACATAAAGTTTATGAAACAAATACTACCAGCAGTTAATGCCCATACACTATTCTTAATTGGGGTCAAATTTGTTGATAGATTAACTTTTCAGTAAACGTCTTCCTCAGCGTCTGTGGGTGTTCATAGTTAGAAGTGAAAACCATAATTTAGTGGACAACGTGCAAGGCGGACCTGTGATTCTGGCACAATTAAGCCAAATGTGCAAAACCTGTGTTAAGCACGTCTGCAGCGAAGCGTTTTTCTGAGGGTTGGCAATGTTTGATAGACAGTTAAATGACATATTCTGTGTTTAAAGTGCTGTAAAACCAACAGTATTTGTGGAAAAAAAGAATTGGGGACCTGTTTAATAAACATTAAAGCCTCCTACTTAGAGATATTTAGGAGAAAAGATGTGACGGTTTCTGACTCACTTTCAAAGATGGTTAGAAAAAAAGCACACCTGTCTGCTCAGCTGAATGGGCTTGAGGGTATCTATATATTCGAATAAAAGTAAAAAGTATGGTGAAAAAGTACAGTGAAATAAAACTACTCCTACTGAAGTAAATGTGAGTTATGAAGCTAGTTACTATCCACCTTTGTCTGACTCTCTTAACACAATATATGTAAAGATTTTGATGTTTTGACCTTTGAGTGATGAGATTTTAAGGCTGTAAATGCAAACAGACAATCATTCTGACCTATTTATGTAGAACATTAAGAACAGAAAATTAGTTAGTCACATGATTTAAAAGTTCTAGAATTGAAACCACACATTTTTGGTAAATAATCAGGAGCCAAGTTATATAGCGTTATAATCAGTTATATATTTATATCAGTTATGTATTTAACAGTAAGTCAGAGGAGACACTAAAATTGTTTACATACTCTGCAAGAAGCGACATTTTTGTTCTCATTCTGAAGTTGGCAAGAATAAAGTTGGTTTTGGCTTAGACTAATCACTTTATGATAAAACTCCCCTGACAATTTCCTACAAAGCCCAGCCAACTTAGCAGGAGGAATATAACTTAATGTTTGAATAAGAAAAGGAAGATTCTTCATTCTTATTCACAAAGTCTGAAGAAATGGAGAAAACAAGTGAGTGTAGGTGAGATGTTTGACTGCCTAATACCCCTATTCACCCTGTTGAACTTTTTCTAATAAAAAAAAATATTATTAGTATTTTTTTCATAAAAAGCAAGTTTTATTCACCAAATAAAGTCTGAACAGATTTATTTCAATCTCTGAATCTTCTGAAGTGCCTCCTTAAGCATGGGTTAAATTAATTTGTTATTATCGATGTATTTAGCGATAAAGAAACCTACATATTCAGAATGTCAAATATGATGAGACTGAAATGGAAATAAGCAAAAATAATCAACTGTTCAACTCACAGTCTGGAGGAACAAACTCACGGCTGCTGTTTCTGTTGTGCCCCCTGGTTCTGACTTCATCTTCCACATTAAAAACACAGCAAAGTTCTGTTAGTTGTGACCCGCCTCTAGCTCAGTTAAAGTAATACAGTTTTAAATACAGTAATTCCACCAAGCTGAATATTAGTCATCATTTGTGTAAAATATACACGTAGGTTTTGTATTTCATTGATGGATAAACTACCAGATTCATCACCTGCAGATGCCTGATACCATTTCAGATTTTATTCCACATTATTACAATTGCTAAAGTTCTGTACAATTTCTTTGTAAAAAAAAAAAAAAAAAAAAAAAAAAAAAAAAATTAGCTTAATATTGCAAACAGGCTTTGATCGTTGGTAACTAGACTGTCACTCACTAGTTTTCTGAAAAAGTTTCAACATTTCTCCAGGAGTCTTTGGACACTGAGCAACCTGCGGCTGGAGCGCTGCTGTTTCTAAGCACATGGAGGTCCACCCTCCTGGGCCCAGTCCAAATCAGAATCAAATCAATGACCCAACTGTCACTGTTCTGGATTAGGTGGGTCGTTTGCTGTCGTGTGCCTCTAATTTATTTGGAGCTTTTAACCAAACAGAGGATGAAGTTACTGTGGTTAGGGTTCTACAGTCTGGACGGGCTGCTGAGGTCCATCTGGGATCTTCTGTACAGCCTACAAGACTTTCCAGAGCTCAGCTCTTTCCTGCTCAGGAACACTCAAGTTCCTGTCACCAAATCTTTGCTGTATGTAAGTTTTCTGCTTGTCTTATTTTTATCCAAATTTATGTATGACATTAACCATTAAAATGGAAAAAGTAAAAAAAAAAAAAATGTGAATGGTTGATCCATTATTTTAGATAACTATTACAAACTATTGTAAATTTGTGGTCAGTTTTTAGGATTATCAATAAAACTATTGTTCATACATACCAGGTCCTTGAGATGAATCCAAAGGTAAAGATTCTTTTCTAATGGGTTTGAGGCTTGGACCACCACAAACAACATGTTCCCCACAGTTATTTCTTAACATGTGACTCAGGTTCCACAGCAGCTCGTTAGGGTCTTGTTGCAGCCTGATTGAGTTGTCTCCACACATCCTGATCAGGTCCTGCAGAAGCCGCTGGTGAAACGGGTAATTTGAACCTGATGTTTCCCATCCAGGTGTCGAGATCAGAACCAGCGAATGCTTAAAAGAGTCATTACTGAAGAGATCAAGAATCCTATAAAGCCTTTTCTTTTGTTGGTCACTGATGTTCTGATCGACCACCAAGAGGAACACGTGAGGTCCTGGAGCTGAGAGACCCACACAATGTTCTACATGTTCTCTGAGTCTGGGTTCAGAGATGCTTTGGCAAAGCAGGTCCGGGGTGTTTATCACAACTGCTTTTGTTGTCTTAATCATTCCAGACACTTTGATGGAGGTGTCTGGTTCTTCCTTTTTGTTGAAAGCATTTTTATCCAGTAAGAAGTTTGCGACTGAACTCTTGTCAGACCAGCTGCTGCCGAGCAGAATGAGCCTCAACTCAGACACTGAAATGAAAAAAGCTAAAGTTTAGATCAACATTACATATGTACAGGTACAGAGGCACTAAATGCAGTTTAACATCTAACCACAATGAGCACTAAGTTCAGGCAGCATAAACAGCGTGGTTTATTAGAGGTACGTATTATAGGATATTCACAGTATTTACAGATGATAATGTATGTAAATATGGTCTCAACAATGTGAGACCCATTTCAATCTTTTTGTCCTCAAACTCTCAATATTTGTAACTTTTATCCTGCAAAAGAAGCCAAAATTTGTTGCCAATCTTACTTCTAGGTGGACGAAAGACAACGCTGCTACTTCGACACAGCGAAGATGTTGAGGCTGTGGAGATAGAATAAATAATTGACAGGGCAAATAAAAGACAAAGATTAGATGTCAAGGTGGACAAATGAGCAATAACTTATTAGACTAAAGAAATTACAAAGTTAATATTTTTGGTGTTGAGTTCAGAGAAGGGAGTTTATGGGTCCAACTGGAGCTATTTTAGTTTTGTCATTCTTATAACTGACTATGAATATGTGTACATGAATACATGTTTATATATATATTTACACAAACTACACCAACCCGGAATAAAGTATATATAAGTATCTGCCACATTATTTTTCCTCCACAAATAATTCTGAAATATATTTTTTCCTTTATCCTTATGCAATTTATATATGTTTTGTTTATTCCATACAAAATATTTCTATATGCAATATGTATATGTAGCACAGACTTTTTAAGTAGCTGTTATTAAACCTTTTCTTAAGAAACCTTCTTTTGATCAAGATGACTTTATAAATTACAGACCTATATCTAATCTTCTCTTCTTATCTAAAATTCTTGAAAGTAGTTGCTAATCAACTTTGTGAACATTTACAAAGTAATGACCTATTTGAAGAGTTTCAGTCAGGCTTCAGAGCTCATCATAGCACTGAAACAGCTCTGGTGAAGGTCACTAATGATATTCTCATGGCCTCAGATAATTGACTTGTGTCTATACTTGTCCTGTTAGATCTCAGTGCTGCGTTTGATACAGTTGATCACAATATTCTCCTACGTAGATTTGAGCATACTGTAGGGATTAAGGGAAAGCATTGGGCGGGTTTAAAACTGATCTTCATGGATCAACAGACACTCAGCTATATTTATCCATAAATCCTGATGAATCCTATCAATTACTTCCACTGCAGTCATGTCTTGATGACATCACAATATTCTCCTACAAAGACTTGAACATACTGTAGGGATTAAGGGGAAGGCACTAGACTGGTTTAAATGTTATCTGTCGGACAGATTCCAGTTTGTTCATGTTAATAATAAATCTTCTTCAAACTCTAAGGTCACTTGTGGAGTACCACAGGGTTCAGTCCTTGGACCAGTTCTCTTTACTGTATATATGCTTCCGATTGGCAAAATTATCAGACAGCATGGGATTAATTTCCAATTCTTATGCTGATGACAATTATATAAATCATGATTAATCTTACCAGTTGGATATACTACATCCATGTTTTCAAAACATGTAAGCATGGATGAATCCAAATTTTTTGCTTTTAAATTCAGACAAGACAGAAGTTGTTATCATTGGATCAAAATCTTTAAAAATACAAACAGCTTAGTCAGAAAGTTTATCTGTGCTTCTGTGCTTTCTGTGTCTCTGCTCTGTCTTCTCTAAGCCCCAGTAGGTCGAGGCAGATGAGCGTTCACACTGAGCCTGGTTCTGGTTCTGCTGGAGGTTCTCCTCCCTGTTAAAGGGGAGTTTTCCTCTCCACTGTCGCTTCATGCATGCTCAGTATGAGGGATTGCTGCAAAGCCATCAACAATGCAGACGACTGTCCACTGTGGCTCTACGCTCTTTCAGGAGGAGTGAATGCTGCTTGGAGAGACTTAAAGAGGAAACTTTCTGACCAACCTGGAGGATTTGGTTGAATTAACTTTGTAAAGAGTCTTGAGATGTGTTGTGAATTGGCTCTACATAAATGAACTGATTTGATTTATATATTTTTACTTATGTCAACTGTATATTTGTCTGTGTTGTACTCTATCACCAAAGTAAGTTCCTCGTAGCTGTAAAATACTACTTGGCAAGAAACCACCTCACATATAAAAGTTGTACCTCAAAATACACAAAGACTCAGTTTAGTTTGAAAAAAACACATTCTACCTCTTTACCATAATGTCTTCAGATTTTATAAAAGACACATCGGTCCAAAACACATCCTCATTCCAATTTCCCTGGTTTTATTGTCTTACAGCCTGTAGTTTAGATATATTGGTTTTATATAAAACCTGCAGGGCAAAGTTTGGTTTCAGAAATGATTTACCATAAAACAATTAAACTGATTATCTTTTATCACCATCCAGGGTCACGTTAAAACCAGTGTGTTGTCATTCATCATTCATCTAAAACTGTATAATATAGTTCAGGGTACAGGTACAGGCACAGGTATGAGCACACATTAAAAAACATGTTTGTAGGTCAGAATGCCTTGCTGTGTCAAAATGACAAAACTGACTGTAAAGGTAGCTTTGAGATTTGTTGTTATTTAAATTGTTCAGACAGCAAAATCTAGGAAACTGTGAATAAGAGACAGAATTGTTAAAAACTACTCATAGAAAAATAATTAGAATAATACTTGTTTTAATAAAATTGAAACCCTTTAAGTTGACTCACAATATGATGAAGAAGCCATGGTGATACAGTGTTAGAAACCAAGATCACAAGCTGTACCCCTAAAAAGACAAACATATGAAGAAGTTTAGAAAAATATTAGAAGTCTACTGACTGAAAGTTTTGTTCTACATAACAGCATTGATTGTTCTTATTCACAGACATAAATAATAATAGTAAATCAGTGGAAGTGATGCTGGGAGTAAGGACAAGATATTGGGGCCCCACCCATGACATTCTGTTACTAATAGAAAATAATATTTACCATTTTAAGAGATGATCGAAACATAAATCTTTCTCCTTTCTTTTTCCTTCCATCTGCTCCCTTATTTTCCCTTCTATCCGCTTCATATTTTAACTTTTTTTAGTTTTCCTCCTCTGAACAGGTTATGAAAAATGTTTTATGAATAGCATTTATGCTATAGAAGGCTAACAGTGACCTGTCCAACAGAGATAATTTGATCTGTTTATCTAATGAGGAAACAGCAGTAAAGCAGCAGGTCTAAAGTCTGCTTTATTTGAACCTGCAGGTTGGATCGTTTTATAGGAGCTGCTGAGTTGTTTCTGGTACTTAAAAAACTGGGTCTAACAAATCTGAAATAGGATGAAAATAAATAAAATGTTTTAAATCAGGTCCATTCATGTAAATCAGGTGTCATGATCCACATGTGTTTGGGATTTGGTTTGTGTTTAAATTATTATCCTTTCTGGGTTGTTTATCATTGTTGTTAAGGTTTTGCCATACTCAGTTGATCCTCTGTGTTGAGTTTCTTATTCCTTCTATTCTCTGTGTATTTCAATCAAAACACTTTTTTTAGTGTTTAGTTTTTTCATTTATAAACTCTTTTATATTTTATCTCAATTCCCTCTGTGTTAATTAGTTTGCTCCCTCCAGTTTCTCAGCTCCAAACTTTAGCTCCTCCTCAGTATTTAAACTTTTTGGTTTCTATTTTTATTGCTGGTTTCTATCATTGAATTAAGGGTCGAATTCCAGATGCAGAAGTTACGCTTGGAGAACTTTGAGCATAGAAATAAAAGAAGCAAACTTCCAATTCTACTGAAACAGCTTAAAGAAAAAAGAACCACAGGCAGCTGAATTCTTTTAAAACAAAATATAAATAGAATTAAAACAGCAGTCAATAAGCCGATAATCTATTGCTCTTTTGAGGAAATATAACAGCTAACGTTAAGGATGACCAAGTTAATGTGTCGTCAGGAACCATATTCTATAAATGTTTAAAGGTTATATTATATCTGTTAGCTGGAGCATTGAGGCTCCTAACAGTGGTAGTAAACTCATCTAAGGCACAGAGAATTAAACTGTGTATGGGAAAAAAAACTTAATCTCTACTTCTTTTCTCCTCAGTTTAAAACATCTAAATTCAGGATCTGTTTAAAAAAATTCAAAGATAAATTATGATCAGAAATTCAGCCACTAAAAGATCAACACAAAGTTATTATCTTTCATTTTTACAATATTTTATTGATCTGGCTGTAGCTGCAATCATCCAAACTTTGAACTTAGAGTTCAGAAACTGAAATAAAGATTTCTTTTTTAATGCTTTCTTTTCATCAAAAAAAGTAACTTAAGAGCAAAGTTAATTAATTTAAACATTAAAATGGGCCAAATTAAAATATACAAACAACAGTTTTAAATTAGAGCAAGCTGCCGATAAATGTAGGACCACAATTTAACACAGAAATGTTAATACAACTAGATGATGGGGTTTGTCAATTATAGTTAAGTTTCCCTACCTTACATGTGAATTAGTTGGTGTGTTGTTTTTTCTGCATGTTATTGAATGAGTCTCTCCTCAGTGAAATCAAATCATCCTCCGTCTGTCCACAGGGAGGGAAGGACGCTGAGCCGAGTTAATGTTTAACTTAAAGGACGCCTCCAAGACAAGAATCATTTTAAACATTTGTTGTATTTTCTGGAGACATCATCCAGTGTTTTCTGTTATCTCACTGCTGTAAGATTATCAATAAAAAGCAACAAAAAAAGCCAGCTGTACCTCCAACTACAATTGAACAATGCAGGGAAAGTGTGAAGTTCATTTCAATTAAATTAAATTTCCTTTATATAGCATGAAGCGACAGTGGAGAGGAAAACTCCCCTTTAACAGGGAGGAGAACCTCCAGCAGAACCAGAACCAGGCTCAGTGTGAACCCTCATCTGTTTCGACCCACTGGGGCTTAGAGAAGACAGAGCAGAGACACAGAAAGCACAGAAGCACACATACTTTCTATGTTATATGGAAATAGCAAAGATCTACCTCCCCTGGATGATGTCAAAGCATCATCCAGGGGAGAACAAAATGTTAAAATTTGAAATAACAACAGACAATCCAAATTGGACAATAGTAAGAGTGAATATATATATATATATATATATATATATATATATATATATATATATATATATATATACTCCAGACTGGGGTGGCCACAGCGATCACTATGGCTGTCTCACAAATGACCACCATGTCCAGTTGATTTTCCATTACCATTTTCTCTGTTTGTATTTAGAAGTCCCACAGCATCCTAGCTCTGTCATTCTCCACAACATTGGGAGGTGTCTCCCACGTTCATCTGGGGGTCTCTAGTTAGTATTCTGAACTGATGTTTCTTTACACTGTACCAGTTACTTGGTTATGACGTTCCATGTATTCCTTGCTTGCTAGTATCTTAAAATTTGCTGTGAGGTTTTGGATGGTTTTTGGGGCATCTTTGCTTAGCCTGCACCTGGGATCTTGCCTGGTGCGGTAGATCTGGGCTTCTATTGATCTGGTGCTCAAGGCCTGCTCCTGTGCTGCCATGATGAGTGCTTCAGTGCTGTCCTTCAGTCCAGCCCTCTCAAGCCATTGGTAGGATTTGGTCATATCAGCCACTTCAACTATCTGTCAGTGGTACATCCCATGCAGAGTTTTATCTTCCATGATGGTTCCTTCAGTTCCTTCTTTTCCAGCTTCCATTGTCTGAGACATTCAATGAGCGCTTCATCCCTTGGGACCAACTTCCTGATATATTCTTGGAGCTTGCATGCTTCGTCTTCAATGGTGGTTCTGATGCTCACTAGGCCACTGCCTTCTTCTTTGCGCTTAGTCTATAGCCTATGGAGACTGGATCTGGGGTCGAATCCAACATGCAAGGTTGAGTAGCTTTCATGTTTTAAAATCAGTGGTCTGGATTACCTCTTTTGGCCAACTTATTACCCCAGCAGGGTATCTGTTTACTGGCAAGGCATAGCTGTTTATTGCCCGGACCTTGTTCTTATCATTGAGCTGACTTCTTAGAACTTGCCTTACTCGTTGCAGGTATTTGGCTGTTGCTGCTTTCCTTGTGGCCTCTTCATGGTTGCCATTTGTTTGTGGTATTCCAAAATAATTCTAACTCTCTTCAATATCTGCTATTCTTCCTTCTGGGAGGGTAATCCCCGCTGTATGAATCATATTCCCTCACTTTGTCACATCTGGCCACATTTCTCTATCCCGAATGACATTCCATTGTCCCTTATGTATATCCTGGTGGTGTGGATCAGTGAGTTAATATCTCATTCACTCTTGGCATACAGCTTTATGTCATCCATGTACAGGAGGTGGCTGATAGTGGCCCCATTTCTGAGTCAGTCTCCATAGCCAGACTTGTTGATTATTTGGCTGAGGAGATTCATGCCTATGCAGAAGTGCAGAGGGGACAGAGCATCTCCTTGGTATATTCCACATTTGATGGAGATTTTTGCAATTTTTTGGCCTCAAGGGTGGTTTTCCAGTCTCATGGAGTTCACAATGAAGGCTCTCAGAGAAATACCAATAGTAGGGTGTCCGACCCCCGTGTGAGAGATCGGGGTTTTGAATCCTGCATGGGCACTTGTATATAGTTGGCTTATAACATCATCCAATGCTGGTCATTGGGCTAACTGCCTACCTCATATACAGTGGGTACGGAAAGTATTCGGTCCCTTTAAATTTCTCACACTTTTCATTGCAGCCATTTGCTAAAATTTTTCTCATTAATGCACATTCAGCACCCCATCTTGACGGCAAAAAATATTTGTAGAACTTTTGCAAATTTATTTAAAAAGTAAAAAGTAAAAATTGAAATATCACATGGTCATAAGTATTCAGACCCTTTGCTGTGACACTCATATTTAACTCATATGCTGTCCATTTCTTCTGATCCTCCTTGAGATGGTTCTACTCCTTTATTGGAGTCCGGCTGTGTTTAATTAAACTGATTGCACTTGATTTAGACAATCGGTTTAGGTCAGGCACACATCTTTCTATATAAGACCTATTTATATAAGACCTTACAGCCCACAGTGCATGTCAGAGCAGATGAGAATCATGAGGTCGAAGGAACTACCCAAGGAGCTCAGAGACAGAATTGTGGTGATAGAGTTAAGTTTAATAACTCTTTGGTTCACACCCTCCTAAAATCATTACAGCTAATGATCATTTTCAGATTCAGTACGGGGTTTTGTGGTTCAGTTTGGCCCGAGAATGGGATTTTCCTGACTGTCTCTTCAGTTTTTACTGTCTCTTAGAGGGGTGGTGTTTTCTGGGGATGAAAGGCCCTGCCTGCCTTGTAATGCCCCCTACTGGTACTCTTGAATTTGTAACTTGTAGAAGGGAGGGATGTTTATCCATATGAATGGAGAGTTGAGGTCCAGATAGGAGGTCTTCGGGTTTGGGGTAGAGTAGACGGATTTCACCTTAGTTGCTAAACACACTTAGGTTACCTCGTCTAATGTAAAATTAAAATAATGTGCACATAGGAACCTAAAACAGGCCTTACTAGGTTAGTTGAAACCTAAATTGGAGATAAATGCTAAGACTGTGGTCTTAAGTGATAGATGCTGATTTGTGAATTATTCATGCTGATTGGCGATAAATGTTTCCATTAATGTTGGTCCATCCCATTTTTTGGAACTGCTTACTTTGTGCTGTGCCTTTGGGGAACATCAGCAGGGAGATTTTTTTATGAATCATGAGATTACAGAGATTCAACTGCAAAGTCGTTTACCATGGAAATTACAGATAGGCAACAGAATCTGGAGGCACAGAGTCTGACATACTTGGATTGGACAGAACGATTAGGGGAAGATGTGTCAGCTAGGACTTGTCTACATTATAGTATGTTCTTCTCCACCATTGTGATGAATGGAACACTGATATCATACTGGACACGCCCTGAATGAGTGTACACAATCGGTCCTACTTAATGTCTGTGTGAGGAATGAACGAGGCTCTCTGGCATCCGGACATCTGCCCATCATGTTGTTGTGTGTGAGAGCCCAGCACTGAAGCTGTAAACATTAAATATGGTAAAATGTTGTTTTGGATTCAAGAGTCTTATTACTACAGCGCTCTACTAGGTTCTGCAAAAGCTTTTTCCCTGCTGCCATCAGACTGTTGAACTGCTAAACTGCTGAAGTATAAAAACGGACTGTGTACCACACTCGACTCGCTGATTTGCACATTTGCACATTTGTATCGTATCCTGCAAAATTGCTGCTGCACCTTACCCAGAAACGTACTGCAAAACTGTTTACAATGCAACTGTCTACTTTTAAATCACTGCTGCACCTTACTGCATATTTGTTTACATTTGTTTTACATTGTTTACATTTCAACTGCCTACTGTTCACTGCTGCACTTATCCGGAAGTCAATTGAAACTTATCCTGTAAGTGACTGCGATTTATCACTGCACTTTATCCTGTACTGTAATTCACTGTCAGGTATCCTGTAGAGTTACTGCAATCTTTCTGAGCTGTGTGAAAACGAAATTTCGTTCTGTATGCACTCTGTGTATACAAAATGACAATAAAGAAAGTCTAAGTCTAAGTCTAAGTCTACAGTAGAAACACCACATTAATGAGCAAAAGACCTGGGGTGACCACAGCAAGGTCAATTTTTTTTAACAGTAACAATTCTCACCTGGATATTTATAAAGTTAAAAACGGTATAGACTGCCATCAATAATAACACTTGACTGAATGCAGATATCGATCAGTGGTATTTTATTGCAAGTTGTTAAAAATAAATCAAAACACATAAATAAGAACATGGAATCACTGACTGACAAAACACTGTTTCTGATCGGGCTAGCCACTGATTGAACAGAGAATTCAATTCACTTTTATTCATATAGATCCAGTTCACAAAACATGCCATCTAGAAGCACTTTACAAAGTCTAATTCCATAAAATCCTCCAGATTGTTCAGAAAGTTTACTTTCTAAGGAAACCCAGCAGGTTGCATCAAGTCTCTCCAAGCAGCATTCACTCCTCCTGAAAGAGCGTAGAGCCACAGTGGACAGTCGTCTGCATTGCTGATGGCTTTGCAGCAATTCCTCATATCAGAAAGCACCAGGATTAACTAAACCTGGCTTTTAGCCTGGTCTGGAGCAGGCTAACTGCACAGAAGAAACCATGGTAACTTATGTGCTGCGACTTACTGAGGCCTAATTCAGCCAGGATATCTGGAAAATTCCAGATATCCTGGCTGAATTAGGATATCTAGGATATCCTGGCTAATCCTCTATCTTGTTTTTTGTGAAACAGCAATTAGATGAGTGTCTTTCAGGAAACGTTCCTATACCACAGCAAAACAAGATAAATTATTTTAGTTCTTTGAAACACATTTGTTCACAGGGAGATCATTTGTTCAGCCGGTTTTAGCTCAGCTTCATACAGTGACAACAGATGCAGCTTAAAGGCTTTAACAGAATAACACAATTAAAATGATATATGATGCATTTGAATTTTTCAAAATGTTCTAAATATTTAATGATAATTGATTCTTGATTAGCACTTTATAGTTATAAACCATGCAATGCTTGTGTATGTATCAGGGTCAGTCTTTTTTAAATGCTCCAATATTGTGTTTTATTTACAAGAAAGTAAAAGGCAGATAAATCTCAAAGACACTGAACTATACACATTTAAAAAATGCTGATATTAATTACTTACTGTTATGAAAGAAATCCGTAACTCCATATACTTAATTAGTTTTTTATGATTTAGGTTTAGTATCACCAGGTTCACGACACAGTCACTAAATGTATTTATTAATCTGTAGCTCAACAGGTGGAGAGCAGAGAGATGGAGGACCTGCAGGAAGTGTCCTGGTGTCAGGAGTCAAACCCTGAACAACTGAATTAAGGCCTACAGCCTCCATGGCAGACCTGCTCTGTAACTGAACTACCAATGTTACATCAAACTTTTATGAAGATTAGAGTCTAAGATAATAATTCTTTGAAAAATAAACAAACATGAGATTTTTTGCCTCATTTTTACTGTTTTTATATAAAGCTAACGTATGTATCACTAAGTTTACACAGGAGTGAATCATTACATCTGTTTGCATGTTTTTTCTATATGTTTAAGGAATAGCATGACAGGATCAAAAGGTTTTAACTTTCCTCTCTTTTCTGCTTCTCTTCTAACTTCTTCTAAGAATCTTTTCTTTGTGTCTTCCTCTTTTTTCTGGTACTTCTCCTCCAGTTCTCTGAGCTTCTTTTCATGCTTTTCTCTTAGATTTTTTTCAATCATTTTAAAGTTGTCAGATTCTTTTTTAAGTTTATCTATTCTCATATCCTCCCTCAGCTGTCTCTGTTTATCTTCCTGTCGTCTCTTTTCCCACCACTCTTGTTGTTCCTTCTCCATCAGCTTCTGTTTCTGTTCAAGTTCTCGTCTCTTTATCTCCAGTGATTTGTCAGGAACTTTATCTGTTAATTGTGACATCATCATTGTTTTCTCCAAAGCTACCATCTCTTCCATCAACTCTATTTTTTTCCTTTGTTCTTCTATGGCCCTCTGTCTCTCTTCTTCCTCTTTAAATTCCTGCTCTTTTGTTCCCTGCTCAATTGCTCTTGATATTTTTTCCTCCTTTTCCTGCAGAATTTTTTTCTGATGCTCAATTTCTTCTTTCTCTTTTTCAAGTCTTCTTTGTATGGCTTCTCTTTCCGCTTTGTGTTTTTTTTCGATTTCTTCCATTCTCTTCTTAATTTCTTCTTCTCTGTCTTTTAGAATATTCTCCATTTTGTTCTGTATTACAGCTTCAGCCTTCTGCAGCATCTCATTGGTGAAACACTTGCCTCCATTCACTTTCACCATGGTGTCGATCTTTCCGATCAGCTCTCTCACCTGAGCACGGTTTTCTATGTCACCATTTTTAAACACATGGTACCTTCCTCCACAGTTAGCAATCAGCTGCTTGAAAGAATCATCACTTTCATTTTTGATGTACTCTTCGACAGCTTGGCCATCTCGCTCCAATGAATCTCCTCCAGTTAACAGAACAATGGTGAACTTTTCTGAATTCTCCCCAAAGATGTTCTTAATTATGCCTAAGGTCTCCTTCTCCTCTGGTGTGAATCTGCCGATCCGTATTACCAGCAGGAAGACATGTGGTCCTGGAGCCACATAGTTGATACACCCCAGCAACTCCTCCTGAATCTCTGCAGGACTCAGACTGTTGTCAAAAATGCCAGGTGTATCAACCACAAAAACAGAACGACCGTCTATTTCAGTCTTCTCCTTTGCACATTGCTTAGTGACAGATTTTTGACTTGATTTGGCTTCAAACGTTTTTCTTCCCAGGATGGTGTTTGCTGATGAGCTCTTTCCACTGCCAGTCTTCCCAATCAGAACAATTCTGATATCGTTTGGATTCTCCTTGTAACCTGTGGGGAAAGATATATGAAATTAAGAGTAAGAGTAACAAAGATGACCAAAATTTAAATATATGCTCTAAATGTCAAGTTGTTTTATCTTTGCCTAAATTCCATTATGCACCTAACAAAAGGCTGGACAGCGTTAATTTAGTCTTTATTTTTATTGTTTGGTTGATTCGTTATTGGTTTATGACCTTAAACACTAACATTACATACCTTTAATATATTTTTTTGTTTCAGCAAACAAATGTAATCATCCTAATAAAAGTTATCACATACTTAAATTAACCTGAGTTATTGTATCCATATTATTTTAAATTCATCTCAATGTAACTTTTTTGCACATGATCTTATAGAGTAAATATATATGTGTAAAATTACATACATATTCCACTTGATAATATATAAATACTACAGTTGCTTTTGCACTGAATGCTAACAAGGTAAATGAAGCAAGTGATTTACGTGTTATCCCATGTAAATGTACTGTCAGGAGCGAATTAGCGATGGGAATGACACATTTTATGGAACACAAACGGCATAAACTGGGCAAGTAGAGTGAAGTGAAATTGTGATGGCATGGTGGATGCACAACTACAGCGAAATTAAATACGCTCGAGTTCAAGAATTCCAAACCTTTCTGTCAATTTGCATCATGTAAACCAATTAGGCACTGGATCTGGTTGTGACGTAGGGTGAAGGTAACACATTGGAAAGCAAGTTTTTTTCATTAAAAACTGAACATAAATTTCTATTGAGTGCTGATTGATTTACTGTTCGAGGATAGATTGTTAGATGCTCTGCATCTGGGATAGAGAGCCAGTAGTTGATGTTCAGGAGAGAGATCCATTCCACAATGCAGGACAGCAGGTCCTTATACTGGGTCCTGGACAGACAGAAGTATTTCTGGAAATGACTGTCGTCCAGAAGCAGCTACAGATGGTGGTACTAACCAAACCGGGCTGTGTCTCTGGAGGATCTGTTGAACCCAGGGATAATGGTACGATGCCGTTGTTCGGCTTTATACATTACACGCAGCACCACAAATGGCTCGGTAAAATCAAGGTCCACCTTTGAGCATCTGGGGTTCTGATCTCCCTGGTGTCTGGTTTGACGCTCTGGAGAGCGAGTCTTTGTCTCCTCACAACCACTACTGAGCATTTCTTTCAAGAATAAACCTTAAATATACAAGCACACCCTAACAAACATCCTACAGGGGCTTGGATCCAGATGCTTCCAGATAAAATACAGAAAAAAAAAACCTATTAGCTTTGGCTGTCACTAAGAACATCTTATATCAAATAATACTACGTATTTTTCATTGATGTCATCAAAGCGTTGGTTGTTTGTACGTGATTCTTTTTTGGTTGGCTTCGCTGTTATTTTTTTAAATCTCTCTGCAGGTGTAGAAGCAGACCCTGATGATGTTATCTTTTACTATATTTTTTTCTCTAAACTATTTTTGTCATATTTTGACCTGTGGATCAGACAATCAAAAGCACTTATCCAACAATCATGGTACACTTTTGCTTTGGACTGTTTTCTAGACTCTTCCACCTCTCATCAAGCCCAGTTTGTCTCCAATCATCTCTCCATGCCTGATCACTTCCACCTGTTGCTCATAATTAAGCTGTCTCAATCCACCAGCCTACTTAAACCAGCCTACTTAATTAAAGGTATATGCAACCGGGGTTGATTTTCCAGCAAGGCTCCCCCCAGACAGCGAAAGTAAAAGTGCACTCTCATAAAAATGCTGAGCTGTTCTGGTTTCTCAGTCAAGCCAGGCGTGGTTGTTTTGAGCTTAGCAGACAGGCGAACGCAACGAAAAGTGGAAAAAACGGCAGTACAAACAATGACTAACACAGTGAAAGTATGAACATCAGGTTTTTTTGGGTTTTTTTACCCAACATCAGGGTTTCCCGCAGCGCTATCTTGGCGAGGCAGCCGCCTCGCCAAACTCACGCTACCGCCTCGCCAACATAAAAAATAAATAAATAAATAAATAAAAATTATAATAATAATAATAGTAATAATATTAATAATAAAAAACTCGGTATGCTTGCATGTTTATTTGACGTTAACACACGGTTCTTTGTTGTTGCTTTCGCACGTGCATATAGTGAATGGCAGGGCAAAAACACATGTATGGAGGACCAAGTCTTCCATATCTAAAAATAAATACAGAAATAAATAAATGCTCAATAAATAAATAAGCATACAATTAATTGCCACCAAATTAATAAATGTAGGTAGAAATTAAATTATACAGTGAGACATAAATGTATATATCTCTTTTAATTAGCTTATTTGTTTATTTGCCTTTGTAATAATTACCTTATTTATTTATTGTGCGTTATAATCTTCAACTTTATTTATTAATTACTTATATTTTTTAAGTATTTATTTATGTGCATGTTATAATATTTTTGTCTGTTTTATTCTTCCTTTGTATTTTTTTACCCTATATATTACTGTGATGCTATTTATTTCTGCCTGTCCTTTTTACATTTCTGCCTGTCCTTTTTACATTTCTGTATGCATTTCTGCCTCATTATGCAAATGAGGAGGGGCTGTGTCTTAAGGGCTCAACTTCTTCCCATTGGTTGGTTAGCATTTTACTGCGTCGGTCAAATCTACATGGCTTTTCCCCGCACTAAAGCTTAAGTAATGTCAAACTCAGCAGTCAGACGTTCAGTGTCAGACCTCTTAAGGAAAGCTGCTAATAGACTGGAAGAATTAGAACGCTGTACGTTTGGGATCTGAATGTTTTTTTTATGGTTTCAGATTCGGCTTTTCCAGATCAGTAACTCATCGGCGGATGATTTATTCTACAAAACAGACACCTCTCCGCAACCACAGCAAGGCAGACATTGAGCTACAACCATAGTTTCCTCAAAACGAGTCTCCCATCGCGCTGGGTGAATTACATTGGACCCTATGCAGAGCTCGCTTGATAAGAAAATACTGTCGTTGATTATAAAAGGCACAATATGAATTATCAGATTCACATCCAGGCAATAAAAAGCACTACAGATTATCATTATTCTATCCATGTTGGTCTAATTTGTGAAGGAGGCGGAGTTTCATCAAGCCGATCCAACATTTCCCCCTCAGCTGCAACACTTGGGGTTCATGCTGCGTCTTTACGCATGATCCAGCACCGCAGTGAAGTTGGTTTGAATTTGGATATTGGACATTACAGCTCCGCGCAGTCAGCGGGATCTAGCTCATGGTTAATCCGGTTGAGGGACTCCGATTTCGGCCAGCGTCTCTCAGCTGCTCCCTCCTCCCACACGCGGTGGTGCAGTTAGAGACCGTCAAAAAACTTTATAACCAAGCACTCTTGAGAAATAAAAACCAATAAATGTATTATCTTGTGACCAGCTAAGATAAACTAATATAAATTGATGTCAATAGATAAAATCTGTAAGGCACATTTGTTTTTATTCATTTTTAAGCTATTTTCAATTTTCAAGACAAAAATTGGGACTTTTCCTTACAGATGTTTTTTAGTGGCTTGATTTTATATTAGTTTTGTCATAGGTGGTCACAAGATACGGAATTTATTGACTTTTGTTTCTCAAGAGTGCTTGGTTCAAATGTTTTTTGACGGTCCCTAAATGCACCACCGCGTGTGGGAGGAGGGAGCAGCTGAGAGACGCTGGCCGAAATCGGAGTCCCTCAACCGGATCAACCATGAGCTAGATCCCGTTGACTCCGTGGAGTCAACGGGATCTCTGCATAGCTCTGCATAGGGTCCAATGTAATTCACCCAGCGCGATGGGAGACTCGTTTTGAGGAAACTATGGTTGTAGCTCAATGTCTGCCTTGCTGTGGTTGCGGAGAGGTGTCTGTTTTGTAGAAGAAATCATCCGCCGATGAGTTACTGATCTGGAAAAACCGAATCTGAAACCACCGAAAAACATTCAGATCCCAAATGTACAGCGTTCTAATTCTTCCAGTCTATTAGCAGCTTTCCTTAAGAGGTCTGACACTGAACGTCTGACTGCTGAGTTTGACATTACTTAAGCTTTAGTGCGGGGAAAAGCCATGTAGATTTGACCGACGCAGTAAAATGCTAACCAACCAATGGGAAGAAGTTAAGCACTTAAGACACACCCCTCCTCATTTGCATAATGAGGCAGAAATGCATACAGAAATGTAAAAAGGACAGGCAGAAATGTAAAAAGGACAGGCAGAAATAAATAGCATCACAGTAATATATAGGGTAAAAAAATACAAAGGAAGAATAAAACAGACAAAAATATTATAACATGCACATAAATAAATACTTAAAAAAATATAAGTAATTAATAAATAAAGTTGAAGATTATAACGCACAATAAATAAATAAGGTAATTATTACAAAGGCAAATAAAGAAATAAGCTAATTAAAAGAGATATATACATTTATGTCTCACTGTATAATTTAATTTCTACCTACATTTATTAATTTGGTGGCAATTAATTGTATGCTTATTTATTTATTGAGCATTTATTTATTTCTGTATTTATTTTTAGATATGGAAGACTTGGTCCTCCATACACATGGAGTTCTCGCCGTAAAGCAAGACCGACTCTCGCGGTCTTGCACGAGACTTCTGAGCCTGTGTGTGCGGGCCGAGGGCTCTTGCAATTGCAAGTACGGTATTTCCCCCACAGACCACCAGGGAGGCCGAGAAAACCTTTGTTCGACCTAAAATGACTCATTTAATCATCCAAAACGGTATGGAACACATTAATTAACTGAAAAATGTTGCATAGCATGCCTTTAAACGTCTTCCTTCTACCTCTTTCCTTTCTTCCTCCTTCCCTTGTCGCCTTCCTCACTGTCTCCTTCGCCTCACGCCTGCCTCGCTCTTCGTGGCCAGCCAGCTTCTCCGAGAACTCTTGCTGCTAAGCTGCCGGATCCCTGCGACCCCAGCGCTCACTCGCCTGTCCAGGAGGCTTCCTGGCTCCCTTAGCCTACCCGGCTCCGCAGCACAGCACCCACACTACTCCTGCTCCATCCCGTCCGCCTGCTCCTGAGTCATCATCTACCTACTCCAGTCCGGTATAGCTCTCTGGTTTTTATCCTCCACAACCCACCATCTCTCAATAAAACTCTTAAACATGGCTCTGTGTGTGCCTGAATTCGGGTTTACTTGTTCAGTTCATACAATATGATGTCACCTGGGTCTATGTATATCTATTTCTACAGGGACTTGAACTTTCCAGCTTCAGCCTCTCAATCACATCTATGGCGAATCTAAGGTTTGTGACATAGAATTGTAATGCCAACTCAGACGTGACGGAACTGCATTAATTTGGGATGTGACAGACTGCATTTTCCATGATGCAATGTGGTCAAGATGGCCACCAACTCCCATCATGCAACGCGGCCCAAAATGGCCACCGACCATAGCAACGAGATAACGTTACTATGGAAAGAGATAAAACTCGATCACACACAAAGATCTTTCTTCTTCTTGGCATTCAGCCAGCTAGGGAAGGCACGCAGCTGCTACTCCAAACTCCCCCCCCCACGCCACGTGCTTGAGTTTCTCGCTGGACCGAGATTTTTCGAAGCAAACTTTATTCCCTGCTTTGCTGACACAGGAGGTCAACTTAAAAGGTACTTTTAATTCCCTCTGATCAAAGACAGGGAGCCGCCTTATCTCCCAGTGATCGAAAGAGGACTACGCTTTTGCTGGGCCAAGCAAAGCATCTGGAAGCCCAGACAGAGAGAGAAAAAGGGACTTTCTCCTCCCATTCCCGTTGCGGCGCGCACCTGCGGTCGTCAAGAGCTCCAGGACACTCGCGGACCCCGGAGCTGGGACTTCACTCCTGAATCACCTCAAAGTAACGGGGTTCCCCCTTTTATTTCTTTTTCACCTTATGGTGATAAAGCTGTGCCTGGGCAGGTGTTAGGAGGTTAGGTTAATGCTTTTTACTCCAAGACGGAGTTGGGTTTATTTTACTGAATATTTTCCTTGTATGTGCATGCATTTGTGAAGGCGATTTTGGCTGTGTTTGATTTTGTGGTTAGTAAAGACCCCGCTGCGGGTCCTTCTGTAACTCTTTTTCCAACTTCTTCTATCATTTTCCCTCTCTCTGTTCTATCTTTCCTGTCCTTATCAGTAGTTTTGATCGCTTTGTGTGAAACTTGGTTCGCGGTTTTTCTTTAAACTCATCCGTTAGCCACACCCTCTCGAAGCGAGGGATTACCCCATCAGCGTAAGCGTGGTTACGTCATTAGGACCTCCCCTCACGCATCACGCAAGGGTGCAGACCATACGTCATCATAGTCGCCATCTTGGGAGAGTGTCACCGAGCTAAGTTATAACTAGCTGTTGTCAGAGCCTTGCTGGGTCCGTCCGGATTCCCGAAGCAGGTTCCTGCCTCTCAATGCTGCGAATGTGAGGTTTAATCAACTGTGAGTTGAACTAAGATTTGCTAACTCTCATTTTAATCCATTTTTGACTATTATATCTACATATATATTTTGCATGTTTAGTTTTAGTAGTGAGTAAGATTCCCAAGGTTGTTGAATCAGAGAATTACTATAACAGGGAATTGCTTTTGGTTCAATAAAAACAACAACTGCAGAATAGAAAATGTTTTGTGTTCAATCCAATTCACAGTTGCATGGTTATTCAGAATTCAGAGCTACCTCCTTCTGGAAGTTAACATCTGATATTAACACAGAGACATTATCATTGGATGGGTGATAAGGAATAAGTATTTAAACTCTAATTGCAGTTATGTTGGGGTTCTCACAGTCTGCCGGATAAACCTCTTCGGTTAAAATCCAACCAGATCTTTTATTCCAGCATAAATTAGTTCATAACAGCTAATTAACTAATGCATTAGTAGTTTATATCATTACAAGCTTCTAGCCTAACATCACCACCATTTGAACTATATTTTGTTATAGCAGAATTCTGAGTAGAATGACCTATTACTTAAATTATAATACCAAATTATAATTAATAATAATAATAATAATAATAATAATAATAAGCTGGGTGCAATTTGCTGGGGGGATGGGTTGTGATGTCCCCCCCTCTGGTCATTCATGTTTTATCCCTGGGGGGATACATTCCTCCCCCTCTGATCTGAATAAGTAATATTATCAGGGGTTAAAGTTCTCCGTCGCTGTGAGGGACTTTCGTCATTTGGAAAATGAGCGCAAAATGTTCCGTGTAGACTTTTTATTCAAGATTTTAAACAGAAGCTGCGCTCAATCAATGAAATCTGGCAGAGCTAGAACATTAGCCAATCAGAAGGAGAGTAGGGCGGGTCTTTGCAGAGTGGAAATCTACCAGTGTGAGGTTTATCGTGTGCAATCATTTTAACTTTTGGAAGAACATCTCAAACTGACCACAGATGCATGAATGAAAATAGCGGTAGTCAAAGGTTTTCTTTGGATTTATGTAAACCAGCAGGTCAGAAAGTTCAGTGCATAAAACAGCTGACAACAACTTCCCTCGGTAAGTGTGTCTGTCGCTGTTATGTTTTGTTTAAAACTGAAAGAGTAACGCTCTGGCTTATTTAGCTAATTTAGCATGACGTGTTTTTTTTTTTAAGAAGAAGGAGGGTTGGAATGTGAAACGATGTCCCGGTTTGACTGGGTCTGATTCGGAAAAAGTTAAAAAAAAAATCATAAATATTATTCCACCTGCGCTTTTCTGTAACAAAGAAGGCCGTGGAGGGGCTGTTGACCATCTCCAGCAGTCAATGAGCGAGAGGTGGGGACACAGAGTATATAGGATTGATTTATATTGAATGTTACAGTAGAGTTAATGTACAGGTGTGAAGAAGATGATGTAATGATGCAAGCTGCTGTCTTTTGAATTAGCTGCAGTTTATGGAGGGTTTTGAAATTGTAAAGTGGAAAGGTGAGTGGACTGTGGACCAGTTTGGCAAAAGTGCGAAGTAAGAACATGCTTGAAGCTGCAAATATGAAAGTTAACCAGGTGATGTTATGGATGTGGAAAGTGAAGGAGATTATGCAGAGGGCTGTCCAGGATGGCGACAAGGCTCCGAAGCTGGAAGGTGGAGAGATACAAGAATTGTCAATGGAACTACCAGTCTTGGTTAAAGTGGACTTTGCACAATAAGCAAATAAGGTCACCAAGGTGGCATGGCCCCGGGAATATATGGGCTGACTAGAAATATTTTCAGTCAAATTAATTATTTTTGCTTTAACCCCTGAATATTGTGGATATGAAGCTGAAGGCGCAAGTTCAATCGAAGAAACTCATCGCCTGCCTCCATTCAATCAGAGTCCGATACGCCTCTGATGTGAGCCAATCAGCTACGAACCGCACCTCCATGAAGCCAATCAGCATCCCGCGCTCATCTTAAAAGCAACTTCAAATCCACGTCTCAGCCTGCTAACCAGCAAGCGCAAACGGATTGCATGTCGGATTTCGAATCAGATGTCCGATTCAACCCACCCCCAACCCCTTCTCCACCATCATAGCTGAGTTCATCTAGCTTCCAAGACGTTCCTCCATCCTCAACCCATCAGAGTGTTTTCTCCCTTCAGTCTTCATCACTCCCTATCACCTCGTTATTGGTCCGGCAGAAGACCACCATGTTGGGCCCGGTTCTGCCAGAGGTTTCTTCCCAAAGGGGAGTTTTTCCTCTCCACAGTCGCTTCAAGCTTGCTCATCATGGACAGTTCATGCAAACCTGTGTTTATCAAGTTGGACATCTATCTTAAACAGATCACCATATGGACTGAACAAACTTCTTCTATCTCCACTCCACCACCAGTTTCAGACCTGGGGGGAACATCCCTGTTCTCATACATCTACTTATGCATATTAAAGTATAATTCAGCATTAATGTTCCTGCCGAGGTCTGAGCGCCAAAGACTTAAAATATTGTATCAATAAAATCCTTCTAATTGCCATTTCTTTCTCTGTGAGTTTTTCAGATTGAATTATATTAATACATGTCTTGTGTCCTTCACATTTGTAAATTAATTTTTTTGTTTGTTTTTAAAGAGTATTATTCCGTTTTCTGCTCAAAGGGGTTAAAGTGAACTAATACCCACTCCCGAGTCCCGACAGTAGATGGCGCAAGTTTAAAAACAATAGTTTAACCTACTGGATCTAACTAGGTACCTGAAAGAGCACCTGCTAGCTAACCATTATTAATAAAACTTTTATTCATTTATAAAACTTTTGAAATGATCCCCTCCTCTGTTTTTTTTTTGCAAATCGCACACTGATAATAAGCATATTCAAACGGCTTCTGGCATAACAGAATGTACATGGAGCTGGCACCAGAGAGAAAAAGTTGACAATTTTTAACCAGCTTGAAAGATTAAAGGCAAATGTTGTCTTATTGCAAGAGATTCATGGATCAGCTACAAATGTGTTTTCCACCTGCTATAACTCTAGACAGAGGAGTATCCATTTTAATCCACAAAATCGTTAGTTTTACAATATTTGACAAAAGTATACATCCTGAAGGTAGATTCTTAATAATTTAAATATGTATTAACCTACAGTTATGTATTGTCAGTATATATGGCTCAAATGGCTCAAAATATCAGCAAAATTAGAAACATTCTGTCCAGGAGTGATGCTGAAAAACTGGTCCATGCATTTGTTACTTCAAGGCTGGACTATTGTAATTCTTTACTATCAGGAAGTCCACAAAATGCAGTTCAAAGTCTTCAGCTGATCCAAAATACCCTGAGCTACCTCTATAGTTATGCTGCTATAGGCTTAGGCTGCTGGAGGACATCAGGGTCTATTTCTCTCACTCAGTTCACTGTGTTCTCCTACTGCTCTCCAATCTGCATTGTTTGTTGTTATTTCAGCTTTTAACTTTTTGTTCTCTGTCTTTTTTCTCTTCATAGAAGGAACACCTGGTCTGGCGTTCTGTTAGCTGTGACATCATCCAGGGAAGACAGATCACCTGCTATTACCATCTAATGTACAGGGGTTGGACAATGAAACTGAAACACCTCTCATTTTAGTGTGGGAGGTTTCATGGCTAAATTGGACCAGCCTGGTGGCCAATCTTCATTAATTCCACATTGAACCAATAAGAGCAGAGTGTAAAGGTCCAATTAGCAGGGTAAGAGCACAGTTTTGCTCAAAATATTGCAATGCACACAACATTATAGGTGACATATCAGAGTTCAAAAGAGGACAAATTGTTGGTGCACGTCTTGCTGGCGCATCTGTGACCAAGACAGCAAGTCTTTGTGATGTATCAAGAGCCACGGTATCCAGGGTAATGTCAGCATACCACCAAGAAGGACGAACCACATCCAACAGGATTAACTGTGGACGCAACAGGAAGCTGTCTGAAAGGGATGTTCGGGTGCTGACCCAGATTGTATCCAAAAAACAAAACCACGGCTGTCCAAATCACGGCAGAATTAAATATGCACCTCAACTCTCCTGTTTCCACCAAAACTGTCCATCGGGAGCTCCACAGGGTCAATATACACAGCCGGGCTGCTAAAGCCAAACCTTTGGTCACTCGTGCCAATGCCAAACGTCGGTTTAAATGGTGCAAGGAGCACAATCTTGGGCTGTGGACAATGTGAAACATGTATTGTTCTCTGATGAGTCCACCTTTACTGTTTTCCCCACATCCGGGAGAGTTACGGTGTGGAGAAGCCCCAAAGAAGCGTAGCACCCAGACTGTTGCATGCCCAGAGCGAAGCATGGGGGTGGATCAGTGATGGTTTGGGCTGCCATATCATGGCATTCCCTTGGCCCCATACTTGTGCTAGATGGGCGCGTCACTGCCAAGGACTACCGAACCATTCTGGAGGACCATGTGCATCCAATGGTTCAAACATTGTATCCTGAAGGAGGTGCAGTGTATCTGGATGACAATTCACCAATACACACATCAAGACTGGTGACAGATTGGTTTGATGAACATGAAGGTGAAGCTGAACATCTCCCATGGCCTGCACAGTCACCAGATCTAAATATTATTGAACAGATTACTGGATCAATGTGTGCTTCTGTGCTTTTATGTCTGTCTTGTTGTGTCTCTGCTCTGTCTTCTCTAACCCCCAGTCGGTTGAGGCAGATGACCGTAAACATGTTTAAATAATTATGCTTCTATGCTATGAATCTAGATACAGAAGCAACAGAACAGTACACATAAAACTTTTAAAGGCTAAGACAAACACAGTGACAGTGTGGGCAATATTAAGAATAAAACTAATTGGAAATTTGTTCCATGGAAAGACAGTGGATGATTGCATGCTACTCTTATAATAAAATTTATGCAGGGCATTAGTGTCCATGCTTAGAAACTGCATGTGACGTATCAGAAGTTACATTACAACACAATAGGAGTTTTTCTGTATTATTGGTATGGCACTAAAAGGACCATAGTTATCAGATTAAGTGTTACTTTGAATGTATGCAGATGGAGGTGATTAAACTAATACCACACTTGTGCTACACAAGCACATTAAAACCAGGTTGAAGTGTTTTATGATATTTCACGAACACTTTGCTGAGTTTTTAAGTTTGTCGTTTGGGCCGATGAAACAATAGTCACAGATGTAGGAATCTTACCTCCCGGTGTTGGCCTGAAGAAATTCCGGAATTTGCCTCTTCCTCTTTCTTCAGTCTCCCTGACAGGCTCACGGACAGGTGGCTGCACCTTCTGAGAGACTACAGGACATAAAAGAAGCTTTAGGGGGCACTGCTACGCGCTTTTTGTTGAGTGCTCATTCATATCATACAAACTATGTACATTTCATCACGGGACAACTTATGAACTTCATTTCTAAAAACAAACAAGAGTTGTATTTAGTGTAGTGTATCTCATGCTATATTATACTGTAAATGCTGCTTAATGGTTGTGGAAAAACGTTGAAAACTGATACTTAACTGCTGTATACAGCAGTGAAACTTCACAAGTTATACGTAGAGATGGTATGTAATTGCAAATTCAAATCCAATTGATTTATAAAATCAGCAAGTTTAAACAATGTGCTTTACAAAAATAAGATAAATAAAAGAGACGAAACCAAGACATAAAACAGATACTAAAACAGGATGAGAGTAGACTATGTTGTATCCTACACTCTACTTTCAGTGATAATTATTATTATTTTTTTTAAATGTGCAATTGTGGCAATATTTCATATTAAAACAGAGACCCATTCATACACAAGGCCTGAGAATGAGGGAGTTGGAGACAGGTAGTGAAGGGGGATGATCTTGGGTGTTACAGAAGAGGGGCCACAGAGGTGACCATCCTTCTTGCTGTGACGTTTTCTCCACAGGAGCATTGGCCGTGTCACACCACGGTGGGTTGATGACTGGTGGGCTATGTTTTGTAGGGCTGGCTACTAGCTAGATCCTAGTGGGGATGCTCCCTCTTGGTCTCCCCTGAGGATATAAACTGTGCCCTCCCTTCCTTGATCTGTCTGGGACCTCGCCATGCACCATGATGGTGGACTCAGAAGAAGTCTCCTCCATAATGTGGGGCAGACTACGGTCTAACAAAGAAGAAAACCTTAAACTTCATTGTCAGCTTTAGTACTGTGAGCCTAGACCCAACAATATATGCATGCAGTCGTAACATTCGCATTTGTTTGGAAGGCTTAAATATTTTTAGGTGTCTACATCGTTATTTCCTTTTCTCCATGTGTACTTAGTCCGTTATTTACTGTCCTTCATCCTCTAGATTCCTGCTTCAGTACAATTGTAATATATCAGTTTACCATGCACCTGGTTCTCCTTATGCTAGAACTCCTCCAACCCAGTCTCACTGAAAAATTTGTAATATCCACATTGGTCCACAAGGAGACACAAAGTATCACAATTTGACTCTTCAATAGGGCCTAACACCAAATTACACCTAATAATTTATAATATAATTTATCACCATAGTCAGTGCTCCAAAACTCTTACCTCCCCACTTTGACATAAAGGGTTTCCAGCGGCTGACTGGTTCTTGTTTCCTGTTCTCCATAGCAGAAGCCTGGACTGGTTGCTGCAGCTGAGAGGCTATATATAGGACAATGAAAGTGTGATAAGCAGTTTTCAGATCACAATAATATCCTCAGTATTGCAGAAATGCCCTGTAGATGGCAGCAATGCTGTTTCTTCCCATTCACAAATAGATACATTTGCTAACAGTGTGACTTCCTCATTGCGTTCTGCATTAGATAATGTAGCTCCCTTGAAAAAGAAGGTGATAATTCACAGGAAACTGGCTCCTTGGTTTAATTCAGAGCTGCGTTCCTTGAAGCACAATGTTAGGAAATTGGAGAGAAAATGGCACTCTACACACCAAGAGGAATCCTAGTTAATCTGGAAGAACAGTCTATTGTTGTATAACAAGACCCTTCGCAGAGTTAGAGCAGCATATTTTTCATCATTAATTGAAGAGAATAAAAATAATCCAAGATTTCTCTTTAGTACAATTGCCAAACTTACTCAGAGCTGCAGCTCTGTGGATCCATCCATTCCCTTAGCTCTTAGTAGTAATGATTTTATGGGATTCTTCATAAATAAAATTGATGCCATTAAAAATAAAATAATTGGCATCCTCCCAAACATGATTACCTCATCCCCAGTAAGTAAGGCAGCATTGGAGGAATCTTTAGAACCTGCGCTGTGTCTGAACTGTTTAGAAGCAGTAGAGCTTTCTGAGCTATCTAAAATCTTAGCTTCATCTAAACCTTCTACCTGTATGTTAGACCCAATCCCAACCAAGTTGTTTAAGGAGGTATTCCCTTTGATCAGTGGTCTTATTTTAGACATGATTAATCTATCCTTAGTAAATGGATATGTACCACAGGTTTTTAAAGTAGCTGTTATTAAACCTTTACTTAAGAAACCTTCTCTTGATCAAGATGAGCTAGTAAACTACAGAACTATATCTAATCTTCTTTTCTTATCTAAAATTCTTGAGAAAGTAGTTGCTAATCAACTTTGTGAACATTTACAAAGCAATTACCTACTTGAGGAGTTTCAGTCAGGCTTCAGAGCTCATCATAGCACTGAAACGGCTCTGGTGAAGGTCACTAATGATATTCTCATGGCCTCAGATAATGGACTTGTGTCTGTACTTGTCCTGTTAGATCTTAGTGCTGCATTTGATACAGTTGATCACAATATTCTCCTACAAAGACTTGAACATACTGTAGGGATTAAGGGGAAAGCATTAGGCTGGTTTAAATCTTATCTGTCGGACAGATTCCAGTTTGTTCATGTTAATAATAAATCCTCCTCAAACTCTAGGGTCACCTGTGGAGTACCACAGGGTTCAGTCCTTGGACCAATTCTCTTTACTATATATATGCTTCCGATCGGAAAAATTATCAGACAGCATGGGATTAATTTCCACTGTTATGCTGATGACACTCAGCTATATTTATCCATAAATCCTGATGAATCCAATCAATTACTTAGACTGCAGTCATGTCTTGATGACATCAAAAGCTGGATGACTTTAAATTTCCTGCATCTAAATTCTGACAAGACCGAAGTTGTAATCTTTGGGCCAGTGTCCTCAAAAAATAAACTTCTTAACCAATCACTTAATCTGGATGGCATTATCTTGGCCTCTGGTAATAAAGTAAAAAACCTTGGTGTTGTTTTTGACCAAGACATGTCATTTAAATCCCATATTAAACAGGTTTCCAGAGTTTCCTTTTTTCACCTCCGGAATATTGCCAAAATTAGAAACATTCTGTCCAGGAGTGATGCTGAAAAAATAGTCCATGCATTTGTTACTTCAAGGCTGGACTATTGTAATTCTTTACTATCAGGAAGTCCACAAAATGCAGTTCAAAGCCTTCAGCTGATCCAAAATGCTGCAGCAAGAGTTCTGATGAAAATCAGCAAGCGGGATCATATTTCTCCAATTTTAGCTTCCCTTCATTGGCTTCCTGTTAAATCAAGAATAGAATTTAAAATTCTTCTTCTAACGTATAAAGCCCTTAATAATCAAGCTCCATCATATATCAGAGCTCTGATTACCCCGTATGTTCCTAACAGAGCACTTCGCTCTCAGACTGCAGGTCTGCTGGTGGTTCCTAGAGTCTCTAAAAGTAGAATGGGAGGCAGATCCTTTAGCTATCAGGCTCCTCTCCTGTGGAACCAACTTCCAGTTTTGGTCCGTGAAGCAGACACCCTGTCTACTTTTAAGACTAATCTTAAAACCTTCCTTTTTGACAATGCTTATAACTAGAGTGGCTCATGTTACTCTAAGCTACCTTTATAGTTTTGCTGCTATAGGCTTAGGCTACTGGAGGACATCAGGGCCTATTTTTCTCACTCTACTGATTTTTACTGATCTCCAGTCTACTGTTCTCCAGTTTTGCATTGCATTACATTGAAATGACTGTTGTCATTTCAGCTTTTAACTTTTTGTTCTCTCTCTTTTTTCTTCATAGTAGGTACACTTAGTCTGACGTTCTGTTAACTGTGACATCATCCAGAGAAGACGGCTCACCCGCTACTACCATCTAATGTAGAACAGATTACTAGATCAATGTGTGCTTCTGTGCTTTTTGTCTGTCTTGTTGTGTCTCTGCTCTGTCTTCTGTAACCCCCAGTCGGTCGAGGCAGATGACCGTTCATACTGAGCCCGGTTCTGCTAGAGGTTTTTCCTTCCCGCTAACGGGTGTTTTTTCTTTCCACTGTCGCTTCATGCTTGCTCAGTATGAGGGATTGCAGCAAAGCCATGTACAATGCAGACGACTCTCCCTGTGGCTCTACGTTTCCCCAGGAGTGAATGCTGCTTGTCGGGACTTTGATGCAATCAACTGGTTTTCTTATATAGGAAAATTTTTGACCAATCTGTATAATCTGACCCAATCTGTATAATATGATTGAACTTAACCTTGTAAAGTGCCTTGAGATGACATGTTTCATGAATTGGCGCTATATAAATAAAATTGAATTGAATTGAATTCATCTGTACATTCACTTGGAACTGATTGAACGGACAATGGAGAGTCGTTAGGCTAATCGTTAGCTCGGTTCCCAGAGGAAATGTGGTCAGATGCATGGAGGTGTGCGTCACGTGCGCGTCATCATCTGAAGAGCAACGCCCCTTGCCGCTTTGGTAGGACAAACAGGTAGAGAGCGCCCGTAGCCACCAGCCATTATACGCGCAACAGAAACAGCGATATGACCTACTTTGCAGCCGTTAAACTTTCCCAAGACGATGTCCCAGGCGCAAGGTTTACTGGTCGAACTGTCAAAGAACACACCAACCTTCAGCTCAAACCATGGCTTGAGTGTCGAGGGCTTAAAAAGACCGGAAAACGGGCCGAGTTGATCGACGGGTAAGTCGTTGTTTTTTCCCTGCTCTGCGTTTATGGCGTCGTCGACCGTTTTTTTTTCTGTTTGTAATCACCGTCCAGGAATCGATATATGTTGCCAATAGGTAGCTACAAAACAACTGTTTACATCTCAGAATCTTTCCCTTAAGAAATTCATGGCGAATTGTTTGTTTAATGTTTGTCTTAATTGAAATGTTTTTGAGTAGGCTATCATGGTAGCAGGCACTTCATTATTAACTTGTCGGCCTCCTATCATGCCTATCTGTCATCTGAACTGACGACAAAACACACAATCATGGTCAACTTAGGGACCTAAGCCAATATCGCGAGACAGAATAGACACGTAGACATGACAAAAGTGTAACAAAGGATGGCTCGTTTCGTCGTGAGCTGTTCGACGTATGATCAGATTTAAGCTTCAATAAAACACCAAAAAACTCTTACCTGTTCACTACTTGATGTCGCTGGTATTGGGTCAGGATGTTCTTCGGTTGGGCCCTTTCCTCCAACAAAATGCTTGCTACATATGTACATGAATTTAGTAACTTTTTCCGGGATGAACTGTTGTCTAGGCCAACCGCACCGGTGTACCCAACGCACACATTTCTCCTTGGCTGTCTTTAATTTCGGGAAATTAACGAAGAAAACATCCTTCATATGCGGCCGATCAGCGTACTTCGAGTCGCTGTTGCACGTTCCATAGCAACAATGTTTAAAAACCATGGTCTTAGACTTAGTAAAACCAAGGGTAGCACACAGCTCTTTTACAGCGAAACAGCTGAGGACACATCAAGCTTGCCCTACCGCGTACCACGTGATATGACGTCTCGTGACGTCACGTTCTAAAAATAGCTTGCTCGCGGTACGCCATTGGGGGGAAACAATTTTCGTAAACAAGTCCAGTTGTTTTGTTTTTTAAACTTTTTTGGAATTGGGGGGCAATTTAACAGGAGTCAAACATATTGCTGTGTTGTATGTTTCAGAAACTTGTGAAATTCTCCTCTGTTTAAAGTTGTTGTCTTTTCACTCTACGTAAATGGCTTGGAACTCCACAGTACTCCAAACATTTTGATGGGAAGCGAAACGACTCCAGCCTACGAATAGAAGTCCCAGCTGTTTTTTTTTTTTTTTTACCTTTTTTTGGATTGATCATGAACTGGATGACTGAGAATCTTTACCAGCACTAGGGTTGGGGAACAATGTGGACAAATCATCCTGGTATGCATGGCCGCTGACAATGGTCACTAATAAGTTTCTCCCAGTGAAAAAAAGAAAATGGCTGATATTCCCAGTACTTTATATAGGAAATACAACATTTTAAATCTGCATTTGCATGTGTTTTAATTACATTGCATGATGATTTCATAATCTTTGATTAGATCTTTTGTCAATTAATTTCGCCAAAGATTTCCGTGCCTCTTAAGAGAATTTACATTTTCTGCCTTTGTTAAGGTGATTGTGATGGTGACTACGATTTCTATGTCACTGATTTGTGCTGACATTTCCCGTGGTTGCTTTCACATGTATTTTCAATATATTTATAGCTAGAAGTAAGCACAATAATTTCATAATCTCTGTTCAGGAAATGTAAACGATATTTCAAATATTAGTTTTGCCAGAGATTTCAGTGTCTTTAGTATAAAGACAGAATGTTGTGTTTTTTGTTGCCATTACCTGGATGACTGAGAATTTGCACAGGTATGTTCTACCATTGTTAGGCCTGTTGCTATGGACACTGCTGGTGCTATAGCAGGGCTGTGTTCCATTTAGTCTGTGATGTGCTCTGATATTTTGTTTAGTAGTTCCCCGAACCCCCACCCTAACTTTTTTGTTACAGCTGTTGCGTTGGACAGTGTTTTATTTTTCTTCAAGACTTTTAATGAAAATTTTAAGAAATACATACAACAGTCTGTTCATAAGTCACCAAGAAAATTAACCAACTCACAATCATAACACAAAGTGCCAGGGTGTACGTAAATCAGTATTTATACATAGGGGCTTTTCAAGGAGATGCATTTTCCTTCTTGCACTATTATTCAAGATGTTGCAAGTAAATCAGGGGTGCTAATAAACAAAAATATGATGTCTGGAAAGTGAGTAAATGAGTTACATAATTTTTGAAAAGAATATGAGTCACATTACTTTATCAGTGATATTCAGAATCAAGGGGTCTGTTTTCTTTATAGTAATGTCAAGTCATGTAAACCAAACATGACATTATCACACATTCCTTCATAGGACAATCTTACCATTACACAATCTAAAATGTTAGCTTAATCTAAACATTCAACTTGTGTGTTAGACCCAATCCTAAACAAACTATTTAGGGAAGTATTCCCTTTGATCAAAGCCCATATTATAGATATGATTAATCTATAATTTGTGGTTTTCCAACCTAAACATGCACATCTTAATCCTGACCAATCACAGCACAGTAGTCGGAGACCCCATGAACAATAAGTTCTACCCAGATGTCATGTTGAGAACAAGCCGGGAGATCTTCATCTAGTAGTCTTTGGGATTCTTTAACAAAAATGTGTTGGTCGTTGGTTCACACGTTTTTTCTCATTTTTTTCTATTTTTCGTGGTGTCAGACCAACTGATTTTTTTAGTCTAAGACTGAAAAGACAGATATTGACTTGATAGTAGTACTTTGGTGATGATTTCCCTTAATATGGTGTGCCAGAGAAATTTCTAAATTTAAAGGTAACAACAGTGACATGGAATAATCTTAGTTTTACTCCAACAATGCTGGGTGACAATATGAATTCCCATATTACACTAAAGAAATCCTAATTTATCGATTGAAAAGAAAAAAAAGATTCCACATGTTGCAAGTATTTTACAGTCCATCTAGCAGCAGATACAAGTGGCTCACAAGTTAATCTGAACGGACTCAGTGTTTTACTCAGACTTTTAGTGCAGCCTCCTCGTGAGGAGACTTATCATATTTCACATCCCTCACATACATTTAATACATATACCATATGTTAGATAGATCTTAAGGCAGAAACTAGAGATTTTTTTCTAACCAATTTATTCTCTGTGTTTTTATTGGGTTACCACACAGCCACCTATTTTTTTTAACAAATATATGTAGGGGACACTATTTGTCACAAGTTAATCTACGTTTGATTGTTCCCTGGTTTTTATTTTATTTACCATTGTCAAATGCATTCCTAAACAGTTGCTTGTGTTACAGATTATGAGATTACATAGACTGGACTGAGAAAGTTACCATGGAGAGCATGGTTATAGAAAGCAGATACTGTCTAGTTCTGTTAAAACTATACAACCTTGCAAACTTCTTTATTTCTACTGATATTCTTACATGTGAACTGAACAGGATACAGTGTGTTGCAAGTTGATCTTGTGATCAGCGGCATGAGAGATGAGCAGCAGTGTTCCCAAAGCAAGATGCTTGCCACTGAACGCTGCTTGGGAATCATCAGAGATTTGAAACTGACCCCCAGATTCAGCATCCTCCTTGACCTCTCTGTTCTGTTCACGTATGTGCACGTCCGATCAATGGAGCAACTACACTGTTATTTTAATTAACGAAAACGGTTCCACATTCTCTGTGACTTCTCTGAACATCACCGTCAGCGGACCCGCTCTCTGTCGTCACCATCAAAATATGGAATAAATCAAATTTTCTGCACAATTTAGCCCTAGTTGGGTCAAGCTCCACAGGAAACAAAAGAGAACATCAACAACCTCCAGTTTCTCAAATTTAAATGGTGTCAATGGAGCTTGTTAACCACAAATTAAATAAATATTTTAATATTCACAAAAAAATATTAAAATATCAGACACAAACCACTGTCTTTGCACCATATGGAAGCAGATTTTCAACATTTAATTTCAAATGACGCATTCCTTTCCAAATAGATTTCCAAGGGTTGGACAATGAAACTGAAACATCTGGTTTTAGACCACAATAATTTATTAGTATGGTGTAGGGCCTCCTTTTGCGGCGAATACAGCGTCAATTCGTCTTGGGAATGACATACAAGTCCTGCACAGTGGTCAGAGGGATTTTAAGCCATTCTTCTTGCAGGATAGTGGCCAGGTCACGACGTGATGCGGGTGAAGGAAAATGTTTCCTGACTCGCTCCTCCAAAACACCCCAAAGTGGCTCAATAATATTTAGATCTGGTGACTGTGCAGGCCATGGGAGATGTTCAACTTAACTTTCATGTTCATCAAACCAATCTTTCACCTGTCTTGCTGTGTGTATTGGTGCAATGTCATCCTGATACACGGCACCTACTTCAGGATACAATGTTTGAACCATTGGATGCACATGGTCCTCCAGAATGGTTCGGTAGTCCTTGGCAGTGACGCGCCCATCTAGCACAAGTATGGGGCCAAGGGAATGCCATGATATGGCAGCCCAAACCATCACTGATCCACCCCCATGCTTCACTCTGGACATGCAACAGCCTGGGTGGTACGCTTCTTTGGGGCTTCTCAACACCGTAACTCTCCCGGATGTGGGGAAAACAGTAAAGGTGGACTCATCAGAGAACAATACATGTTTACAATTGTCCACAGCCCAAGATTTGCGCTCCTTGCACCATTGAAACCGACGTTTGGCATTGGCACGAGTGACCAAAGGTTTGGCTTTAGCAGCCCGGCCGTGGATATTGACCCTGTGGAGCTCCCCACAGACAGTTTTTGTGGAAACAGGAGAGTTGAGGTGCACATTTAATTCTGCCGTGATTTGGGGAGCTGTGGTTTTATGTTTTTTGGATACAATCCGGGTTAACACCCGAACATCCCTTTCAGACAGCTTCCTTCTGCGTCCACAGTTAATCCTGTTGGATGTGGTTCGTCCTTCTTGGTGATATGCTGACATTACCCTGGATACCATGGCTCTTGATACATCACAAAGACTTGCTGTCTTGGTCACAGACAATTTGTCCTCTTTTGGACTCTGGTATGTCACCCATAATGTTGTGTGCATTGCAATAATTTGAGCAAAACTGTGCTCTTACCCTGCTAATTGGACCTTCACACTCTGTTCTTATTGGTTCAATGTGCAATTAATGAAGATTGGCCACCAGGCTGGTCCAATTTAGCCATGAAACCTCCCACACTAAAATGAGAGGTGTTTCAGTTTCATTGTCCAACCCCTGTACATTCAGCCTGTAATGACAATGATCACAATGCTCTCCTCGGGCTCCAAGAAACTTTGGAACGGAGCTAGACGGAGTAACCTTTGATGTAATAGGCTTTGCTTTTCACTGACTCAGTCACTAACTCAGTAAGGCAGTCTGGAACTGAGCGGACACGTACAGGAGCAGAGGATGTGGAGTTACGGGGTTATTCTTTCTCAGAGGCAACAGTGGCAACAAATTATTATTAACCACATTATCTGATCATGGCATCAGCTAATCTAAGTTTAAATCCTCCAGCAAAACAAATTCATTATTATTTAGGCCAGATAAATATTTATGCAAATATGGGAGTCCATCACAGCCAGCTAAAGGAGGTCGATAGCACCCCAAAACTGTGAGGTACTGACCTACAGTGTATTCAAGACTCAAGATTGAGAGGTTAAATACTTTTAGAATGGACAATGAGGATAGCAGGGTGACATGAAGTTTGCTTTTTACGTAAATGGTAGCACGGCCACCTATTCTTGGGTGGTCAAAATGAACAACATTACAACCTAAAAACTAGAATACAGAGAGAGTTGCTGGAATACAGCCAGGAGCAGCAAGCTTCCGTCAAAGACAATAACAAATCACTGAGGGGGGAAGTCAGGAAGCTCCCTGAGGGGAAGTTTCAGCTGTCTGGTCAAGATAAGAAGATGAGAGAATTTATTCTGGACATTCAGTTATGAAATAATAGAGATAACCTCATCTTTGCTGGCATCCCAGAGCAGCGAGAGAGGGAATGATCTGTGAGTTCCCCCAGGAGAAGCTGAAAATCCAGGCGAAACAGGTAAAGCACATCAACTTCCATCACTTTCACTGGCTCAGAAGTAAGAAGCCCGATAAAACCGGACCTTGGCTGATTGTTGCTAAATTCGAGCATTACAAGCAAAAAGAGCAGGTCAGAAGTCCGGGCAGAGAGCTGAGAGGAACGGATTTCAGCGTCAATGACCGGTTTCCAAAGGGATTCCTTAGATCGTAGGGGAGTTTTATTCCCAATTAGGAAGAAACACATTGCAGAGGCTGTCAGAGCTACTGTGGCTGTAGATAAGCTTTATATTAATGGCCAGTTGTTCAGGGTCCAGAAGATTACTCCGTGGCTTTATAAGCTGTACAACAGGTGAATTTAAAGCATGTGACACTTGTTAAAAGAAAATAGAACATAACGCAGTATGGTTATTAATCACGGCTGGGTTGTAATTATTTTTTTTCACTCTTTCTCAATCTCTGCACTTTGTTCATTTTCTATCCTCCTTTATCTTATTCATCAGCTTCTTTCCTGTGGATCAGACAATCACAAGCACTTTATATGACATCACCTGGGTCTATGTATATCTATTTATTCTATAGGGACATGCACTTTCCTTACCTGACTCCGCCAGATAGATTTGCTCCGCATATCCATCTGGAAACCTTCCGTTGAAGTAATTTTGGGAAGGGGCGAAAATACTGGTTAGCTGATTGGCCTATGTAGGTGATAGACGGGCCAAATAAACCAATCAGATCAAGCATATGACGTACTCGTCAACATGCTTCGTCGTCGCTCGTAACAGAGCGACAAAAACACAACCAAAAGCCAAGCTACTCTTGGTGCTGCAGGTAAAGGCTCGTTAGCCCAGCAAAGAAATACTCTGTAATTCCGATAAAACTTGCTCGATAGCCACGCTAACGCTAGTTTCATCGGCTGAAGCCGCCATGTTCTTTAGACTGAACTGTCGCGCTTCTCGTTGCGTCACAGCTCAACCCGCTTCAAACCAACGCTGATTGGACGTTCGTTTGGTGAACGGCTCCAAGTTTTCTTTAACGGAAAGTAGCCAGACTGATCTGCGAGTGAAACCTTGAAAGCTCGCGAGATCAGGATGGTCTCACGAGGCTAGCACTTTCCAGCTTCAGCCTCTCACTCATACCTATGGTGCATCTAAGGCTTTTGACATGGAATGTGCATGGAGCTGACACCAGAGGGAAAAGTTGAAGATTTTTAACCATCTTAAAATATTAAAAGCAGATATCTAATTGCAAGAAACTCATAAATCAGCTACAACTGTAAACGATCTTAACTCATCTGAGTTCTTTGCTGCCTGCCATAACTCTAGACAAAGAGGGGTAGCAATTTTAATCCACAAAAACGTTAGTCTTACAATATTAGACAAAATTATAGATCCGGAAGGTAGATTCATAATAATAAACTTGTCTATTCATAAACAAAAGTTATGTATTGTCAGTATATATGGCCCAAATGTTAATGACCCCTCATTCTTCCGCAAACTTTTGATTGCATTTTCAAAAACACCTGGATTTGTTTTTTGAAAAGAGGGGGCGTTTGGTCCTGGTTTGCGGTCGGCTCTCGGGTCCTGCCGCCTGTCCCTGGCCTCTTGGGTTATGGTGATGAGGCTGCCGGGCCTGACCCCCTGTGGCTCGGTCAGGGCCCCCGCCCTGGCCGAGCCCATGGCCCATGGCCGGATCCACTCCGCCGTAGCTGGCTGCCGGCGGAGTCCACAGACTCGTCCCCGCAACTCCCCGGAACTTCGGCATTGTGGCTGTTGGCGGGTTTCCTTGGGGCCGTCTCTCCTCTTCCCTTGAGTGGGGGAGGCACGTTTCCTGTGTTGGCCCCTCTTGGGCACCTTTACTCTTGGGGTCCCTTTGGGCATCTGAGGTTTTTGTTCCCCTGGCATCTGCCTCGGTGCTCTGGGGGTCTTTGGCTCTTCACAACCACTATTGAGCATTCTTCTCATGGATAAAACTTACATACACAAGTGCACTCTCACAAACACATACAGGTGCTTGAATCCGGGTACTTACAGATTCACTTCTATACAAAAAACTCCTATTATTATCTTCAGCTTTCACTTTATACATATTGTATTGATTAATACTGTATATTCTTTAGTGATGGTATCAAGGCCTTGGTTAATTGTATCTGTAATACTCTATCTGCTGGTTGTGCTGTTCCTTTTACATCTGTCTTTGCAGGTTAAGAAGCACACTGAGGATCTATCGTTCTCTCCCTTTTCTCTCTTATTTTTCTTTCACCTTTTCTCCTTTTTTCTCTCTTCTCTACTACCTTCTTGTTTCAGCGTCCATATAAAATGACATTTTCCCTGCATTAATAAAGCTTCTTGCACGTAATTCTTACTGCTACATTGCCAGACAGAACACTATTAGGAAAAAAAAAAGAATGAGGAGTCTTACCTTCCAACTTTGGCATGTAGGTTCTCTGGCTGCTGCTTGGTTCTAACTTTGGGGTCTCCTTGGCAGCAATCTGGACTGGTGGAGGCCGGTATGGTCTACAAACTACATAGGCACAATCATACAGACTACATTACGTGTGCATTACGTGGGACAATTATCAACTTCATTCAGAAGCTTGAACAGTGTCTGGGCCGTATTTATTGTACTATATTGGCTGCCATCTTAAACAGTGGGAATGCTAATCAGTAGCATCAGACAAAATAGGAAGGTACTAATGCCTCAACTGGCGCATACTGCAGTAAAACTTTGCAGAAGTCAGATGAACTTTGTGTTGTTGGCCTTGTGTCATGTTCCGTCTTACTTCCATTTTAGAAACAAACGTTTTTGTAACCATATGATGAAATCAATTTACAGTTGTTTTAACATTTTTCCTTGATAAATATGTAGATTACAGGAGTAAAACTCCAGTCCCTGAGGGCCTGAGTCCTGCAGCTTTGAGCAATGTCTCTGTTTCAGCTCACCAGATAATCCAAATAACTTGGTCATTAGCAGGATTCTGTATCCTTGTGATCCACTTTTTTGAATGCAGCACTGAGATCTAACAGGACAAGTACAGACACAAATCCATTATCTGAGGCCATGACAATATCATTAGTGACCTTCACCAGAGCTGTTTTGGTGCTTTGATGAGCTCCAAAGCCTCACTGAAACTCTTCAAATAGGTCATTACATTATAAATGTTCAGTTATTTGATAACAACTTCAGGTGCTGGTCATAGAATTAAAATATCATGAAAAAGTTGATTTATTTCAGTATTCAAAAGGTGAAACTTGCAAATTATATTCATTCATAACACAGAGACTGATATACTTCAAGTGTTTATTTCTTTTCATTTGGATGATTTTTACTAACAACTAATAAAAAAACAAACATTTTTTATATTACATTAAAAGATTTTAATAACTATATGAAAAACTTGTATTAGTTTAAAAGGAAGCAATCTTCATCAACTTGCCTGGTACTTCCGTAGCCCCTGTATGGAACTGGCCAGCACCATGATTTCAGCCACTAGTCTTGTTTTGAAGGCTTCAACTCTGTCTTTCTTAGAGTATGCCAACTTGAATCTGGGGTAAACTAAGGTAGCCATGTCGAGCATGTTTTCTGTGTCAGGATCTGAATATTTGTCATCAAGGTATGCCATGATTTTGGTCTTCATCTCTTTTGTGAGTGGTGCGTCTTCTTCATTCACATGCAGGTGTTGAGAGCAGAGCAGATGGAGCACAGGCTTTATATATGACAGTGACATATGACTCTCCAGAGAGTCTGTCTGTAAAGTCCACCAGAGGACCTAATGATTCATTCATAGACTCCCAGACCTCTATGTCCTGCCACTGTGGTACCAGGTGCCACATCTGTTTGTCTGCAGCCAGCACTTTGGAGATGGGTTTCTGTTGCTCCAGCACTCTTGCAATAATTTTTTTGTTGAGAGCTCCATCTGTTTGCAGACTCTGTGCATAGTTTGGGAGTGGGGACTCCAAACTCTATATGAGCCTCAGCCAGATCTCTCTTCTTTGTCCAGGAATAGCTAAATGCTGCAACAACTATTTTGCACACAGCAACAGCTTTTTCCACTCGCTTATCTTTGGATGCTGCACCTGAAATAAAGATTTTAAAAGTTATTTAGAAATACAAGCAAACCATAATTTGTATTATTAAACGCCATGTTATAAATCATTATAACTTTAAACAATGAACCATAATGATATTGGTTACACATTATTTTAAATGTTGTTTAAATTTTAGTATTTATCTTGATAACTTTTAAGTTTTATAATATGGTACTATATAATAATTCTTTAGACATTTGGTTTGTGTGCCAAACCCTGGTCAATAAAGCTGATTATAATTCCGGGGGTAGGTTCTTATAAGTTCTTGAACTTCTGCTTACTCCTTTTGAGCACTACTAAAATGTCTTAACATTTCAATGTAAATCTTACTTGTATTTATGCTCATAGAAATTGAAAATAAATAAATTAAATAAATAATTTAATTCAGTATCAAGCTACTCACCGATGGCAGAGTGTAGACGGTGCCTAAAACACTGGAGCTGAGTCCAGTGATTGAGTGCTGAGGCTTTCACGATGTTAGCACCGCTATCAGTTGTGATGCACAGGTGTTTGTTTTCATTCAGACTCCATGACTCCAATAATTCGGTCAAGCCTTTTGCAATCATATCTGCTGTGTGGTATTCCGGAATGTACGCTGTTTCTAGACACCTACTGCTCAGGTTCCATTCTCTGTCTATGTAGTGAATTGAGAGGCTGAGGTAGGGCTCGGATGTGCGACTTGACTAGAGCTCCGACGTTGTGGCGTAGTAAGACACAGATTGCAGCTCATTTTGCACTGATTATCTGCACTCATTGTACGAATTAGGGAGCGCTGTGTTAGAGAAATACTTTCGGCTTGGAACTTCGTATTGTGGATCAAGAGTGGCGAGCAGCTGTTTGAAGCCACATTTTTCAACTGCAGACAACAGTAGCATATCCATCGCTATGAAGCATGTTACTGCATGAGGGATGTCCTTATGCTGCTTGGATGCTTTGTCATATATATCACAAAACAGGAAGCCTAGTTTAGCTTGCTATACCTGCTTTGTTTTGGCAGAAGTTCCCGAAAATTCCGACAACAACGTGGAGCCGCGCCGGGGGTGACACAGCTTGTGCTCCTGCGGGTCTGAGCGATGATAAAACAAGTTGGTTGTGTTACCAGACTTTGTTGTTATCAGTTCCCTGCAAATTTTACAAATCACTGTAGTTGTTTTTTTAGTCTGACTTGCTATAACCAAAATATTGCCAAACTAGCGAACTACTAAAACCCTTCTTTGGGCCAATTTCCTCCGCCTCTCCTTTCTGCGACATCTTCACGTGCTCTGTGTTGTGGTTTGAGAGGGTGGCGCTCTGTGACGGCGTGCCTGGGTCCGCGATTGCGATTGGTTGACAGGAAGTAATGACTGTCAACCAATCAGCTACAATGGGCTACATAGGCTACAATGAAAAAGAAGGAAAACTGTGTTTCTATATCAAACTTTTATTGGCTCTCTTCTTTTCTATTGAGCCACACTTCTATCAATCGATATATATATATATTGTTATTGAATTAACGTCCAGCCCTATGGCCCCTGGCATCTTCCCTCATACTCTCTAGGTGGTACCAAGCCGGGCATGAGACCCCCCTTCCTGGATTTACCTGGTTCACTCGCAACACTCCAGTTCTTCCATCTGCTCCTCCCATCTGCCGTCTACTGTGGTGCGTTCCGGATCCCTCGCCAGCATTATATCTGTTAGCCCTCCAGTCACTCAGCCACCTGTTCCCATCAGTGAGTTACGGTCACAGAGTTCCCTCGTCACTTACTCTCCCCAGATAGGTCTTCCCGACTAAATGATAAGCGGCGCAGCTTCTGGTACCTTCCCCTGGTTCGATCCTCTGTAACGCTACTTTTATTCTTCTCTGCAGTCGATCCAGCACTGACGTTCAGACCTCGCCTGTTCTACACGCTGTGTGTTTCCCCGTTATCTGAGCCTTTAATAAACATCTTAAATTTGTTTCTGCCTCCGTCTGTATCTGCATGTGGGCCAAACACTTAAAAACCATGACAAACACATCTTCTTAATAGCAGAAAACCTTGTTACTTTGCAAAGGTTGAAGCTTTTGCCAGAGACCTTTTGGTATGTCTTAAAAAAATATGCCAAAGGAGCGCTAGTTTACATTTTTGAGTTTTGTTTTATTTTCCAGTTACAATGTGTCATAACTTCTGTATTTTAGGACAGGTTCAGACTGATATAAAGACATAAATGTTCAAATGATGAAAATAAAATTTTTGATCATAAAAGGATTTGTAATAACAATCAAATCAATTGTACATTCATTTTCATGTTAAGTTCTGAACTAACATATCACACAATTGCAGCCAGATACAAGGGAGAAAACTGCTTAAAAACAGTCGACATGATTAGTTAATTTTCTTGTCTTGTGTTTTTATTATTGTAATTTAAGCTCTTACTGAACAGTTACAGTTGTAGCAACAAGAACAATGCAGATCTTAAAATAAAAGAAACATATTTTGGTTATATGAGTCATATAACCAAAATATGTAAACATAGCTATTGACAAGAATATAATTTAAAATTCTCCTTCTAACGTATAAAGCCCTTAATAATCAAGCTCCATCATATATCAGAGCTCTGATTACCCCATATGTTCCTAACAGAGCACTTCGCTCTCAGACTGCAGGTCTGCTGGTGGCTCCTAGAGTCTCTAAAAGTAGAATGGGAGGCAGATCCTTTAGCTATCAGGCTCCTCTCCTGTGGAACCAACTCCCAGTTTTGGTCCGTGAGGCAGACACCCTATCTATTTTTAAGACTAATGTTAAAACTTTCCTTTTTGACAAAGCTTATAGTTAGAGTGGCTCATACCCTGAGCTATCTCTATAGTTGTGCTGTGATGGGCCTAAACTGCTGGAGGACATCAGGGTCTAATTTTCTCACTCTACTGATTTCTACTGTTCTTCAGTCTACTGTTCTCCAGTTTTGCATTGTATTACATTGAAATGACTGTCGTCATTTGAGCTTTTAACTTTTTGCTCTCTCTCTTTTTCTTCATAGAAGGTACACCTGGTCTGGCGTTCTGTTAACTGTGACATCATCCAGAGAAGACGGCTCACCCGCTACTACCATCTAATGTAGAACAGATTACTAGATCAATGTGTGCTTCTGTGCCTTTTTGTCTCTCTTGTTGTGTCTCTGCTCTGTCTTCCGTAACCCCAGTCGGTCGAGGCAGATGACCGTTCATACTGAGCCCGGTTCTGCCGGAGGTTTTCCTTCCCGTTAATGGGGAGTTTTTCTTCCCACTGTCGCTTCATGCTTGCTCAGTATGAGGGATTGCAGCAAAGCCATGTACAATGCAGACGACTCTCCCTGTGGCTCTACGGTTCCCCAGGAGTGAATGCTGCTTGTCGGGACTTTGATGCAATCAACTGGTTTCCTTATATAGGACATTTTTGACCAATCTGTATAATCTGACCCAATCTGTATAATATGATTGAACTTGATTTTGTAAAGTGCCTTGAGATGACATGTTTCATGATTTGGCGCTATATAAATAAAATTGAATTTAATTGAATTGAATTGAATAATAAAAAAAATAAAAGTAAAAAAAAAAAAATTGGGAACCTATAATCAAAAATCGTATTAAATTGGGGCTTGATTGCATCCTCAGATCCAGGACGACCAATCAGAAATGTTAGGATGTCAAAATTATTAGTTATTCAGTAACGTCTGAGCCGTAATTAGAACCTAGTTCAAGTACGTCCTTGGTGCTCAGAAGATAGATTATCTTGTACAGTACTGCTTTGTTTGATATTTTTTGTTCAGCAAAGACAGAATTACTTCTGTGTTTTTTAAACAAATTTGATAACTGTGCATATCAGTGGTTTTATTCTGAATAAAGCCAAGTAAATATAAATGCACATCATGATAGGATTGAATGTGTGCACATACACATAATACAATCCAATTACTTTTTTGTTTTTAAGTCCGAATACATTTTAATCTGATCATGAAATTTTGTGTATGTAAACATAGCTATTGACAAGCAGCATTCACTCCTCCTGAGAGAGCCTGTTGCCACAGTGAAAAGTCAACTTTATGGTTGTTGACTTGGCAGCAATCCCTCATTCTGAGCATGCATGAAGCGATAATGGAGAGGAGAACTCCCCTTTAACAGGAAGAAACCTCCAGCAGAACCAAGCTCAGGGGAACCAGGTAAAAAAAGCCATCCAGGACCGACTGGGGGTTTGAGTTAATAGAGCACAGACACAAAAAAGCACAGAAGCACTGATCCAAGAATATTTTCTACGTTAGAAAGGGTAATGGCAGATGATCAATCCCCCCCCCAGGATGGTGTCACAGCTAAACAAATTTATGTAGCTACAATGAAGAGAAAAAAAACAGAACATAAAGTTATAAATTGAAACAACAACAAATGATGGACCTTCCCTTGCATGGATGCAGCTGGAAAGCACTTTTAGTAACAGACTGCTGCACAACACATGCTCTAAGGAACGTTTCTGCTAGTCATTCATCCTATCTGCTGTTAGATTGTATAATCTCTGCTGCTCACAACAGACTCGACAACTGTTTAGAACATGCTAACGGTTGTACGGGTTCTGATCTGATCCTGTATCATTCACACTCCTAGATAGTCAGGTAAACTTGCACAAAACTTACTACACTTTGAGATACTGCTGCACTATCATGAATATTGCATAATATATTATTTTGTGTCTGTAAATAGACTGAAGTCTTTTCTACAGTGGAACTGAAATATTTAATCTTTTTCTTTCTTTTTTTTTTTTACCCGAGTATGCTATATCAATAACTGTGCGATATTTACTCTGATATATACTTTTACTTTTATGTTCTATATTCTGGAGTTTCTTTCAAACTAATTTCATTGCTAATATTTGTGTGTAACTGTCTGTGTCTAAAGGAGTAAAGGACAATAAAGGAATTATCTTATCTTATGATTTAAATATTTTGTTTTCTCTTATTATTATTGATACTGTTGTTTTTCTGTTTGTTGTATAGCACTTTGGCTCATGCTGTTTTAAAAGTGCCATATAAATAGACATTGACAATGAAGTAATAATAATGCAATTTATTAGTGGAGTGGTGGCCTAGTGGTTAGAGCAGTGCGCTTGCACTCTGAGAAGGTTGAAAGGTTGAAAGTACCCAGTTCAATCCCCACAGCCTGCACTCTGGGTCCCTGATATAGACCCTAACCCCTGGTTGCTCCCCCGGCGCCACACAGTGGCAGCTCACTGCTCCTCAAGGGGATGGGTTAAGATGCAGAAGTGAATTCCTTCATTGTGAGATCAATGATGTTCAATTATTATTATTATTATTATTATTATTATTATTATTATTATTATTATTATTATTATTTGAAAAGTGCCTTTCATAACACTCAAGGATACTCTACAAAATTCATACCAAACAAATGGTCATACAACAACAGAGCATCAATAATATAAAACAAATAAAAAATAAAAAATTTCTAGAGAGTAAGCAGCTTTAAAAATAAATAAATAAGTAAAAGTACTGAGGCGATTTTTAAAATAGGGGGAGTCAACATTGAGGATGTCAGGAGGTAATTGATTCTAGAACTGGGGGGCAGAATAGGAAGAAGCTCTACCATCCATGGTCTTGAAGCGGATGGAGGGGACAGAAAGACAAACGCAAGAGGAAGATAGAAGAGAGCAAGAGGAAGTGTGAACATGTAGAAGTTCAGACAAATAAGGAAGGGCAAGGTTATGGATGGCCTAGAAAGTAAGGAGGACTAACTTAAATTGCATCCTGAATTGGATGGGAAACCAGTGTAGCTGTTGTAGGAGAAATGCGTTGGAAAGAGGAGCTTAGGGTGATGATACGGGCAGCAGTATTCTAAACCAACTGCATTTTATTGAGGGTTTTCTGTGGGAGACGGTAGAGCAGAGTTACAATTGTCAAGATGGGAGGTGACTAGGCAATGAATAAGGACAGAGATGGATTGGAGACTGAGGGAAGGACAGAGACGGTTTATGAAGTGAAGGTGGAAATAAGCAGAGAGAATAATGTTATTAATCTTGGACTGAAAGGAAAGGGTGCTATTGAAGATGACACAGAGACTTTTTACCTGGAGACAAGGGCAGATTGAGGAACTGTCAATAGTTGAGGAAACGTTATTGGCTTTTGAAAGGCTTGAATTGGTACAAATTAGAAGAATTTCTGTTTTATGAGAATCTTTGCAGTGAACTAGGAGTTAATTGCACAGAGCCAAGAGGAGATGTAGGTGGAGGGGGGATAATGGCACAGATGGTTGGCAGATGGTTAGCCCTGGGGGACACCAAAAGTAACAGAGTAGTGAGTGAAATGGAAGGCTTTCAATTGAATGAACTGAGTGCAGTCAGTTAGGTATGAACAGAACCAGGGTCTACCTGATATGCCAATAGAAGAAAGTCTCTGGAGAAGGAAGTGTGAAATGGTATTGAATCCTGCACTCAGATCAAGAAGTATCAGGAGGGAGAGAAGGTTGGAGTCAGTGCCCAAGAGAAGACCTTTGGTGAGTTTGATTAAAGCTGTTTCGGTGCTATGGTGGTGGCGGAAGACATACTGGAAATGGCCATATCAATTATTGGTGGTAAAATGAGCATGAAGTTAAGAGGAAAACATTTTTTTAGAATGTTTTTTAGATAAATGGAATGTTCGATATTGGGAGAAGATTACTGAAATTATTAGGGCCAGATTCAGATTTCTTTAAAATTGGAGTGATGACTGCAACTTTAGAAGCAGTAGGAAAAGTTCCAGATATCACAGAGGAGTAAATAACAGTTGTAATGTGAGGGAGCAGAGAGGAAAGCATGATTTAACAAGGACAGTGAGAAGGAGATCAAGGAGACAGGCTGAGGATTTAGAGCTGGAGGTTATATTTGAGATGGCAGCCATGCCCGTAAGGGCAAAGAAGAGGAAAGGATGATTATAGGAGTTGGGAGGGAGCTCAAAAAAGGGTGTGAGGAACAGCAAAGCTGAGGTTCTGATGAATATTAAAAATTTTGTTATTAAAATACGAGAGAAGGGAGATGCACCTGTCAATAGAATGCAGATAAAGAGGAAGGGAATTTGAAGGCACGGTTATCTTATTAAGTAGTGAAAAGGGAACCCTAGAGTTTCCAAAGTTACTATTTATTAGGTTAGAGTAACAGTTGGATTTGACTATTTTGATCTTTTCTCTGTAGAGATGAAGGGGGGTTCTGTATGTCGGTGGGAACTGTTAGTCCAGTTTTCATTTGCCTTGCGGATCCAAAGTTCAGAGATAAACCGGATACAGAGGGCGAGAAGGTGCGATGAGCAGTGGCAGCAACTCGCGCCAACGTCAGCCCAATAAGTTTTTTTTTTTACACCAATGCTAGAGTGATGCTGTAATGTTTTACTGATTCAAGTTAAAATCAAATTTTTACTTAAGGATGTCTTAATCATCCACAGAAGGGACAAAAGAGGCTGGATGATACCAAAATCTAGACAAAGATATGTAAAATTAATGATCTGGTATTAAATCATGAATTAATTTTAACTTAACACCATCTATTTGCTTCAATAAGCCTTCACTAAAAATGTATTTTGTTTGAGTTATTCTTTTTCACAAATTTTTCAAGTAAGCAAGTATTTCAATATTTATTCTGTTTTTACAAAAGATAAATTTTTCATCCAACCAAATTAAATATAACGCAATTTTTGATTCTTTAGTCAAATGATTATATGAATCATATAACTAAAGGGCCACCTCCAACTTGAATAAAATTAAGTTTTTATTATTTATGTTTTTTATCAATACAAAGCCCAGTATATTCAGAATGTCATATATATATATATATATATATATATATATATATATATATATATATATATATATATATATATATATATATATATAATGATAATAAACTGGAGAAAAGCAAATAAAATATTGTATTCAACTTACAGTTTGGACCAACATGTTCCATGTTGTGGCTGCGCTGCTTGCTTCTGAAATCTTATGCGACAAAAATACAACAAAGTTCTGTAAATCATAACCAAACTGTAATTTCTTTGAAATCTTCTTTAAAATCACCAAACCAAAATATTTCATCATTTTGTGTATTATGCACATAGAGTTCCAGAATATAGTGTTTGTATAGCATCATTGAATGATATCTTACCAGCTTCATCAGCAGCAGATGTTACATTGTACTGGCTTGATTCATCTGTAAGAAAACAGTTTAGGTTTAATTTTAACATGACCAACTTTTTAACAATTACGCACACAAATTCTGTCAACCAAAAAACAAAAGATCAGCAGTATATTACTTAGATTTCTGTTCTTCAAAATGTTGTACTCAACTACACCAAAATTCGATATTAAATTAAATGATTAAATAAAAAGACGAAAATAGAATTTTTAGTCAGAATGACTGATGTGAAACAGTTTTGTAAAACAGAATCTTAACTAATGACTTAAATCATAAAGGTCAGGTCCTGTTAACGTATTGCTCTGATCATAATTTAGAACAGCCAAAAGTTTCTCTTTGGAGCATGGAAACAAACCTGACGGTATTTCCCCCTTCTGTCTGAAGGTCTGCACTGATTAACTGAGCCTCGTCTTTACACGTATCTTTAACAAGGAACTGGAGCAATTTGTCGTTTTCTTCTGCCTCAACCATATCACCATTATATTGGTCCCCAGAAAACACACCATCACAGGTTTCAATGACCACAGACTTGTCACCCTGATGTCTGTGGTCATGAATCCCTTTGAGTGACTGGTGTTTAAGCATCTGAGGACATCACAGATCCCTGTCCGGATCTCATGGAGTTTCCCTACCACGCAAACAGGTAAGCAAACTAAGCGGTCAACCTGGAAATATACTTCATCTGGCACCACCTCAACCCCTCAGGAACGTATACAGGATCCTGTTTGCAGACTTCACCTCAGCCTTGAACACTGAGGTTCAAGGCTGAACAGTCAGCCTTGAAGTGTTTGCTATTCTCTATATGTTTTTATTTCCCATATTCATCGTAGTTATCATGTATTTACTCCGTCCGTCCGTCCGTCCGTTTTCTTCCGCTCATCCGGGGTCGGGTCGCGGGGGTAGCAGCTTCAGTAGGGAGGCCCAGACGTCCCTCTCCCCAGGCACTTGGGCCAGCTCCTCCGGGGGAATCCCAAGGCGTTCCCAGGCCAGCCGGGAGACATAGTCCCTCCAGCGTGTCCTGGGTCTTCCCCTGGGCCTCCTCCCGGTGGGACGTGCCCGGAACACCTCACCAGGGAGGCGTCCAGGAGGCATCCTAACCAGATGCCCGAGCCACCTCAACTGGCTCCTCTCGACGTGGAGGAGCAGCGGCTCTACTCTGAGTCCTCCCCAGATGACTGAGCTCCTCACCCTATCTCTAGGGTGAGCCCAGACACACTACGGAGAAAACTCATTTCAGCCGCTTGTATCCGGGATCTCGTTCTTTCGGTCACGACCCAAAGCTCGTGACCATAGATGAGGGTAGGAACGTAGATCGACCGGTAAATCAAGAGCTTCGCCTTTTGGCTCAGCTCTCTCTTCACCACAACGGATCGGTTCAGCGCCCGCTTCACAGCAGACGCCGCACCAATCCGCCTGTCGATCTCCCGCTCCATCTTCCCCTCATTCGTGAACAAGACCCCAAGATATTTGAACTCCTCAACTAGGGGCAGCACATCCTCCCCAACCCGGAGAAGGCACTCTACCCTTTTCCAGTTCAAGACCATGGTCTCGGATTTGGAGGCACTGATCCTCATCCCGACCGCTTCGCACTCGGCTGCGAACCGCTCCAGTGAGAGCTGTAGATCACTCTCTGATGAAGCCAATAGGACCACATCATCCGCGGATAGCAGAGACGCAATCCTAAGGCCGCCGAAACGGATCCCCTCAACACCTTGGCTGCGCCTAGAAATTCTGTCCATAAAAGTTATGAACAGAATCGGTGACAAAGGGCAACCTTGGCGGAGTCCAACTCTCACCGGAAACGAGTCTGACTTACTGCCGGCAATGCGGACCAGACTTTGACACCGGTCGTACAGAGACCTGACAGCCCTTATTAAAGGGTCCGGTACTCCATAATCCCGGAGTACCCCCCACAGGATCCCTCGGGGGACACGGTCGAACGCCTTCTCCAGATCCACAAAGCACATGTAGACTGGTTGGACAAACTCCCATGCCCCCTCCAGAATCCTGCTGAGGGTGTAGAGCTGATCCAGTGTTCCATGGCAAGGATGAAAACCACACTTCTCTTCCTGAATCCGAGATTCGACTATCCGACGGACCCTCCTTTCCAGAACCCCGGAAAAAAAAACAGCCCCACAACATCCAGAGCTTTAGAGTACTCAGGGCGAATCTCATCCACCCCCGGGGCCTTGCCACCAAGGAGTTTTTTAACAACCTAGGCAACCTCAGAACCAAAGATAGGAGAACCTGACCAAGAGTCCTCAGGCTCTGCTTCCGCAATGGAAGATGTGTTGGTGGGATTAAGGAGGTCTTCAAAATATTCCGCCCACCGATGCACGACGTCCCGAGTTGAGGTCAGCAGCACACCACCCCCACTATAAACAGTGTTGGTACTGCACTGCTTCCCCCTCCCGAGATGCCGGATAGTGGACCAGAATCGCTTCGAAAGCCGTACAGAAGTCTTTCTCCATGGCATCTCCGAACTCTTTCCACGCCAGAGTTTTTGCCTCAGCAACCAGCCAAGCTGCCTGCCGCTTCGACTGCCGGTACACATCAGCTCCTTCCAGAGTCCCACAGGCCAAAAAAGCCCAATAGGACGCCTTCTTCAGCTTGACGGCTTCCCTCACCGCCGGTGTCCACCAGCGTGATCAAGGGTTGTCGCCCCGACATGTACTGACAATCTTGTGGCCACAGCTCCGACTAGCCGCCTCAACAATAGAGGCGCGGAACATGGTCCATTCAGACTCAATGTCCCCCGCCTCCCTCGGGACGTGTTCAAAGCTCTCCCGGAGGTGGGAGTTAAAGCTCCGTCTAATGGGGGACTCTGCCAGACGTGGTCGGTGGAGAGCTCCGCACCTCTCTTCACCTGAGTGAGGCACAGTCCTATAAAAATTAAAGTAAGTGGGATTGTAAGTAACAAGCCTTTATGTGGAAGTCTAGCAAGAATTCTCCACTCGAAAGAGTTAAAGTGAGAATAACCACAACAGGTTGTTTTTTTTTTCCCCAGTGTCCTGTCTGGCAATGTGGCAATAAGAATTGTTGTCTTAATGCCAAATAGAGCTCGACAGATTTTATTTTCACAAGTGGAGCAGTCAGCTTTCGCCATAGTGCTCCGCTTGATTCTAAATGTAAATAGATTTCATTGAGATTTATGTGAGGACTGTTTAAAATTATGTGGACACTACAATGGGAAAGTAGGAGAGTAAAGAAAGAACAAGTAGAGAAAGAAAAAAAAGAAAGAGAAAAGGTGAAAGGAAGAGGAAATAAAGGAAGAGAGTGATAAAATGTCTTTAGTCTGCTTCGTCCCCTTGAAAGAGATGTAAAAAGAACAGCACCACCAACAAATATAGTATAACAAATACAATAAAGCAATACCTTAATATTATTGCTAAATTATATGTATTATTTAATCTGACATGTATAATGTGATAGCTGAGGAAAAAAAGCAAATAAATAAATAAATTATGGGCTTTGTATATAGAAGTGAACACCGAGTACCTAAAATCCAGCACCTATAGGTGTTTGTGAATGCACTTGTGTACGTAAAATTTATCCGAAAGGAAAATGCTCAATAGTGGTTGTGAAGAACCAGAGATCCGCCTCCCCTGAGCACTGAGGCAGGGGCTGGGGGACCCATAACCCCAGACCAACAAAAGGGTTCCCAAAGCAGGGGGACCAAGAGGGCCCAACACAGGAAATCTGCCCCTCCCACCAAGAGAAGAGGAGAGACGACCCCGAGGAAATCCCCCCAGCCGCCGCCATGCCAAAGCCGATGATGGTAATACCCTTAGAAAAGCCCTTAATGTTACATGGAGTATATTAGAAATATCTATGGCCCATCTACCCAAAGTACGAGTTGTAGTATGAACCAGATGAGGTTATCTGAAGCCACAAAAGGGACTCTGAACTGCTGAAGCCGCAAAATGCAAAATGGACTCTGTACCACATTTGCATATTACACATTTGCACATATGCCATCAGACGTTGAACTGCTGAAGCCAAAAATGGACACTGCATCACATTCATATATATTTGCACATTTACTCATTTGCACATATGCTTCAGATTGCTGAACTGCTGAAGCCACAAATGGACACTGTATCACATTCGTATATCTGCACATTTACACATTTGCACTTATGCTTCAGACTGCTGAACTGCTGAAGCCACAAATGGACACTGTATCACATTCGTATATCTGCACATTTACACATATGCCATCAGACTGTTGAACTGCTGAAGCCAAAAAATGGACTCTGAACTGCTGAAGCCACAAATAGTACCACATTCGTAAATTACACTGTTCTAAATAATACTCACCTATACACTGTGAATCGCACACTGTCCATTTCCCTCTGCATTGTTTACATTGTTTACATTTCAATTGTTTGCATAAATCACTGTAATTTACTGCAATTAACTTTGATTTTTTCAAGCTGTATGCAAACGAAATTCCGTTCTGTACGCACTCTGTGCATATAAAATTAAAATAAAGTTGTCTAAGTCTATTTATGTGTGCTATTAGTTTAGTGGCACTACAATGGTTTTATGGTGTAGTTATTGCTCATTTTATAATTGTTCTAATAATATTATATGTAAAAGTGTAGGTCTTAACTAAATGATAAAATCAGATTAAAATGAAAGCCCTTTATCCAAAGCTATTTGATTTATAGAACAAACAGTTATGTTTAATGGATTGCTTTTGTATCCTACAACTAGCAAAAGGGACTTTAATGAATATTTTTTGCCATTTAGGCTTTGGGAAATTCCTAAAAAAATGTACGTTTTATTTTCCAATCCAATATATGTTGTATGAAAGACATGAGATCAGATACACATGAAATTAATTTCATGATAATCCACCTCTCCTTGGTGACGCTGTTGAATATTTCTCTATGATTATTCTTCTGCTGTAGCAACATGCAGACGGTCCCTAAGCATTTGTGGCCCAGCGAGCTCTGGATAGAGTCCAATGTAATTCCCCCAGTTCGGTGGGAGACTCGTTTTGAAGAAACTATAGCCCCAATTACACTACCCTTTTTTAACCGATCCATGCCGAGTTCGGACCGAAATTGGATCAGTTAACTGTGCTGAGCTTGGTTCTTACAACCATTTACACATCATGCTAGCACAGTTCCTCAACTCCTATTGACGATCTACGGTACTACTACTCTCTAGGGTGAAGGAGGGAATATAGCAAATAAAAATGGCGGCCCCCCCTAACATTCAGGAAGTTATGTTTCCTTATATATGTGATGTTTCATTTGCGGAGAGTCAGCCAAAGAAGCAACCTTTGGAAAATTTACTTGACAGTCGGCTTTTGGGAAGTGGATAAGACAAACCATAGTCTAATCAGGGCTTACAGACGCAGGAAACAACAACAGACCTTGAGGTTCATCACACTGCTAAGCAGAATCATCACTGGAAATCGTGTGCCACAGTAGGGAAGCTAGTATTTTTATGAATGTCTGAAATTTCTGTCTGTAAGGAGATGACGCGGTCTGCTCATGTGATCCTTGTTATCAGAGAACTGAGCCACTGATTAACCGTGCCGAACCCTACTATGGAACTGGTACTAGATTTAGCGCGGTTCGGTTGTGTCTGGCACGGTGCAGTTCAGTGGCGTTCAATTTACACTCAATAGTTATCTCAATTACTGAGCTTGGACTGGTCTCGGCACGGTTAAAAAGGATAGTGTAAATGGGGCTTATGGTTGTAACTCACTGTCTGCCTTGCTGTGGTTGGAGAGGTGTCGGTTTTATAGAAGAAATGATCCGCCGACGACTTATTTATCCAGAAAAGCCAAATCTGAGTATCTTTCTAACTTTACCGGAGTCCCTTACATTCTGTTGTTCTCACCGTTCCCAGTGACTATCATTATCTCTAGCTCTCTGTTTCAGTGTGTCCAAGGCCTTCTTCGCTCCTAGTCGTCCCGAAAAAAACCTGTGTGTCTTCACCTTCGTTTTTCAAAAAACTTTCGTAAATCTGCCCAATTTGTCTCCTCAGTGTGTTCCTCAGTGTGTTCTGCATGTTGGTCAAAGAACTAGGAATCATGACACAAACAGATTTTTAACCTTGGTTTAGAGGATGTCAGGGTTTTACAGTTTTCTGGAAGTTTGTTCCAGATCAGTGGGGTATAGGAACTAAATGTTAGATTTGTTTATTCTTAGACAACTTTATTTGTCATTTTGTATGCACAGAGGGCGTACAGAACGAAATTTCATTTACATACAGCTTGAAAATTACAGTGAATTGGAGTAGATTTCAGGATAAAGTAAATTACAGGATAAAATTACAGGATAAAATGCAGCAGTGATTTAATAGTAAAACAATTGAAATGTAAACAATGCAGGACAAAGAGAAAGTGTGCTTAAAATACTCACCTGTATATGCAGAAAGGATTTGTGCAAAAATGCATTTTAAAGACTAAGGGTTCAGCAGCATTTGTAATGCTGGAAAAGGATGCAAATGTGCAAATATGTGAACGTGGTACAGAGTCCAGTTATAGCTTCACCAGTTCAACAAATAGCTTCAGCAGTTCAACAGTATGATGGCGACAGGGAAAAAGCTTTTGCAGAACCTGGTGGACCTGCAGCGGATGCTGCGGAACCTCTTCCCAGAGGGCAGCAGGGAGAACAGTCCATGGTGGGGGTGTGAGGGGTCCCTGATGATGGTACGGGGTCGGGCCACGCAGCGCTCAGATGAAATGTCCTTAATGGAGGGAAGAGGAGCCCCGATGATCTCTTCTGCTGTCCTCACCACTCTCCTCACATTCTTCCAGTCGGAGGCACTGCACACTCCACACCACACAGAGAGACAGCTGCTCAGAATGCTCTCTATGGTGCTTCTGTAGAAAGTCATGAGGATGGGCGGGGGCAGGTGGGCTCTCCTCATCCTCCACAGGAAGTACAGTCGCTTCTGTGCCCTCTTCACCAGTGACGTGGTGTTCACAGACCAGGTGAGGTTGTCCGTGATGTGCACCCCCAGGAACTTGGTGCTGCTGACCACCTCCACAGCTGAGCTGTTGATGAGCAGTGGAGCGTGGTGAGGCCGGTTCTTCCTGAAGTCGACGATGATCTCCTTCGTCTTCTCCACGTTCAGGATCAGGCTGTTGTCTCTGCATCAGCCCACCAGCTGGTCCACCTCCTCTCTGTAGTCCTGGTCATTGTCGTCTGTGATCAGGCCCACTACCGTTGTGTCTGCAAACTTCACGATGTGATTTGTGGTGAACCTGGGGACGCAGTCATTAGTCATCAGGGTGAACAGCAGGGGGCATCCAGGTATGCCAGGCTCAGATGAAGAGCGGAGGAGATGGCGTCCTCAGTGGAGCGGTTCCATCGGTAGACAAACTGGAACGGGTCGAGTGTCGGGGGAGAGACTGGAAACGATGTGTTCCTTTACCAGCCTTTCAAAGCACTTCATCATGATGGGAGTCAGTGCAACGGGCCGGTAGTCGTTGAAACAGGTGACTTGAGGTTTCTTCGGGACCGGAATGATGGAGGCAGACTTGAAGCATGCTGGTACTGTGGCTTGGTCCAGCGAGGTGTTAAAAATGTTTGTGAGAACACCAGCCAGCTGACCTGCACACTCCTTGAGCACCCGCCCAGGTATGTTGTCGGGGCCTGGGGCCTTCCGCGGGTTGACTCTCCTTAGCGTCTTCCACACGTCGGCTGTGTCAAGGCAGAGCACCTTCTCTTCCTGATGGGGGGCAGCTTTCACTAATGGAGTTCTGTTTAGTGCCTCAAACCTCCCAAAGAATTTGTTTAGTCCGTTAAGAAAGTCAGCATCAACTTCACCCACCTGGGGTGAGGGCGTGTTGTATTCAGTGATCGCCCGTATCCCTTTCCACATGTTCCTGGTGTTGCTGCCGTCGTGGAATAGATCCTGGATTTTCTGACTGTGGTTCCGCTTCACTAGCCTGATGGCACGGTTCAAGTTGGCTCTCGCTGTCCTTAGAGCCTCCTTGTCACCAGACTTGAAGACAGAGTTCCGAGCTTTTAGTGCTTGACGGACCTCCACAGTAATCCAGGGTCATTGGTTGGCTCGGGTGATGATGGTCTTGGTGGTGCATGGTGGTTTTTCAATGCATTTGTTGATGTAGGCTGATACAGTCATGGCGTACTCATCAATGTCGATCTTGTCCTCATAAGTTGCAGCAGCTTTGAACACTTTCCATTCAGAGCACTCAAAACAGTCCTGGAGCGCCTCCATGGCTCCCTCAGTCCACACCCTCACCTGCCTCGCCGTAGGTTTAGCTCTGATCAGCAGGGGCATGTATGCAGGAATTAGCATAACAGAGATGTGGTCTGAAGAGCCCAGGTGGGGGCGGGGGGCTTCCCTGAATGCGCCTTTTATGTTTATGTAAACCAGGTCTAGAATGTTCTCTCCCTGAGTTACAAAATCCACATGTTGGTAGAAATGAGGGAGAACAGTTTTCATATTTGCCTGGTTAAAATCCCCAGCAATAATGAAAACGCCCTCCGTGTGTGCAGATTGCATCTCAGAGATAGTCCGATATAGGACACTCATAGCCTCTTTTGTGTTTGCGCTGGGAGGCACGTAAACCGCTCTGATGATAACAACAGTGATCTCTCTAGGCAGATAATCATAAGCTCGATGTCCAGAGAGCAAAAACTTGTGACTATGCTAGCATTTTTACACCAGTTGTTGTTGATGTAAACACACAGTCTGCCTCCTCGGATCTTATCCCTGAGTTCTTTCTTTCTGTCGGCGAGGAAAGTAGCTAGCCCCTACAGGCTAACGGCGTTGTCGGGGATTGATGATGTGAGCAATGTCTCGGTCAGGATGAGAGCGCAGCAGCCCCTAAACTCCCTCTTTGCAGAGAGCTCGAGTTGTAAATGGTCAATTTTGTTATCCAGTGAGCGGACGTTGAAAAGCAGGATGGATGGGAGCGGCGATCTGAATGGGTTAGCCTCTAGCTTAGCTGCTAAGCCTCCGCGGCAGCCGCGCTTCTTTGGCCGGCTACACCACTTCCGCTTTGCTCTCCACCAGCGTGGGCTGCTCGTCGAGTCCGCTGCCTCACAGGCCCCCGGGACTGGTACCCATATTACTCCAAGACCGCGTAAACAATTGAGCGTAGAAGTGGTTATAAGTCCAAAAACACTACATGACCGTAACTCCAGCAGGCTCTGGCCATCGTGCACTGATCGGCTGGGTAGAGGACTGGTTTCCAGCGAGTTTGGCGGCATTTATTATGAACATATCCGCAAGTTGTAGCAGAGCTGTACACCATGCCCCTGCCCGGAAGCACAGCCGGAAGTAATTTTGTTGCTTCTCCATGTCTGGTTCTGGTTCAGCAGAGCAGGCTGAACCTAGAAGAACTGAGTGGTCTGGAGGGTTGATGCACTGATAACAAGTCTGTGATGTATTTAGGTGCTAAGCCATTCAGGGATTTATAGACTAACAGAAGGATTTTAAAGTCTATTCTCTGAGATCCAGGGAGCCAGTGGAAGGACTTCAGAACCGGGTCCATGTTCTCTACTTAGTCGTAGTGAGGAATTCAGAACCGGGTCATTGTTCTCTACTTTCTTAGTCTTAGTGTGGCCGCGGGTAGCAGCATTCTGGATCAGCTGCAGCTGTCTGATCCACTTTTTAGGCAGACCTGTGAAAACACCGTTGCAGTGATCAATTCTACTAAAGATAAACGAAGGGATTAGTTTTTCCAGATCCTGCTGAGACATTAGTCCTTTAATCCTTGAAATGTTCTTCAGGTGGTAGAAGGCTGACCTTATAAGAGTCCATCACTACACCCAGATTTCGGGCCTGATCAGTGGTTTCTAGTTCAAGCGACTGACACTGTGTGCTAACTTTTGATCTCTCCTCTATATGTCTGAAAATTATTACTTCAGTTTTGTTTTAATTTAGTTGAAGAAATATTTGGCACATTCATGCATTGATTTCTTCTAAGCATTTACTCAGTGGTTGAATGGGTTCATAGTCACCTGGTGACATGGTGATGTAGAGCTGTGTGTAGTCTGCATAGTGATGGTAGCTGATGTTGTTTTTATGATCTGAGCTACAGGGAGCATGTAGATATTGAATAGGAGGGGACCCAGGATGGACCCTTGGGGAACCCCAGATGGGATTTTTGTCATATCTGATATAAAGTTACCTACTGACACAGATTCTAAACCATAATCCATCACAGACTTCATAAACTTCTGTGTGGACTCTCCATTATGAAGGTGAGGTGCTTCTCCAACAACAATCCCCGAGATAAAATATATGCTGAGGGAGAAAAAGGGGGCTTTCAGGTCAGAAAACAAAGACGATGTGATGATCTCTGCACTGGTGCTGGTCTAATCCATAACTCAGCACACCTGCCCAACTCCACCCTGCCTGCAATCTCCTCTCACCGGTTCCACCTGTTTTCACTTCCATATAATCGGCCATCAGACCAGTCACCAGTGCCACATTGTCTCTAACCATCCCAGAAAGAACTTTCCAGAGATTCTGAAATACAAGCCTGCCTGTCTGTCTGTTCTTCGACCGTCATCTGCCTTCTGTTTCCGAGCAAGCCCGATCCCGTGCTGATTCTGTCTGCCTATCTGATATCTGATTATGTTGGCCTCTTGACCTTGGGACCTGCAAGACCTGGATTGCCCATCTGAACCCCTTAACCTGTCTGTCTGTGAGTACCAGAACCCATCTAACCCCTGTGATTCTCCGCCAGTCACTGGACCTGGACCTGTCTTTCAGATTGCCCATTTGTCCTGCCGCTGGATCTTTGCCTTCTGGCCACGAACCTGGATCTACCCTGGATTACACCCATGGAAAGCCCCATACGGACTGCCTGTCTGCCTGATGGCCGCTCAACGGCCCCTGCCACTGCAAGCCCTGTCCGGAGAAAGACCCCCGTCCCCAGACCTGTTTCGGCTCTCCAGACTCTGGAACACCACCACCAGGGGATTTCCAGCGCGAGCCATTGCGCCCAGAGTTGCCGGACTTACTTCCTGTTTTAAATTTAATTTTGAGACGTCACTGACCAGTCTTCGTTTGAATCTTGGGTCCAGTCCTTGTACGTTACAGAAGAACTGAGAGATGTACAGAAAAAGGTGAGAAGGAAGATCTGAGAACGAAAAACTACAGGAAGAAATGCAGGGGCAGCTGCAGCACAACAACATCAGTGATGTTAGGAAAAGCCTAAAAACAATTGCAGCCCGGCCTCCCCTTAACATCTTCAACAACATTGGGACTACTGAGGAGCACTTTCAGTTCCTAGAACCCCATTTTTTTATGGATCTGAGGTAGTCCTTACACATAAACACTGTTTAAAAGACGGCCCAGTGGAGACTGTACTTTCTGTTTAACTCAACAAGTACAACCTTCCCTATGGTAGTATGGAATGCCATGCCACTGAAGACCAGGGCAGTGCAAAAATGTGGAAGAAGACACAAACTATCCTGGTCTGAACTGGAAATAACAGTATATTTAGTTTTACACCAGAGTGAACTGAGAAGGTGATAAGCAATAGGGAAACCCCTGCTCAGGAACCACACCTCCAGGCTAGGCTTGAATTTGTGGTTGCCCACATAGAGAGGCCTAATGCTTTCTGGGGGTAGATTTTATTTTAGATATCACAAAAATGGAGTTGTTAGTTAATTACGACAAGAATCATGTTTTAAGGGAATCATGGTTAAGGTGACCATATGTCCCCGATTTCTAGAAGCAGTCTCCATTTTGGATGACCTGTCCACTGCTAAAGCTATCCCCAGAACGGTCACTGATTGCAGTGTTTAATGCACGAGAACAAAATATTGCATGCAACAACAGCTATTATTGTAGCTGGTCTCATTACTGTTAGTGTTATAGACAGAGTAGTAGAAGAACAACGGAACCCACATGCCCCCACCCCAACACATACACAAAATTAAAACATAGCCGAGCATATAATTTACATTATATGTTGTCATCATATTCTAAGAATGAGGAGTCTTACCTTCCCACTTTGATATGTAGGTTTTCTGGCTGCTGCTTGGTTCTGGCTTTTGGGTCTCCTTGGCAGCAATCTGGACTGGTGGAGGCCGGTACGGCCTAATGACTATAATACCACAATAATACAGATTACAATAGCTGTTCTCACGTGACATTTATCAACTTCATTCAGAAACTTGAACAGCACCAGGGCGGTATTTAGTTTAGTGTATCTACTACCATATTAAACTGTAAAAATGCACTCAGTGGTATCAGACAATCTGGGATGTTACTGATACATTGACTGGTTGTCATGATCTTGGCACTAGTGCTGGTCTCATCCATCACCTGACACACCTGTGCTAGACCACCCTGTTCTGATCACTACTCATCTGCTCCTGTCACTATTTAACCAGCCATCACACCAGACACTAGTGCCAGATTATTTTGCGCCATAGGTGAGACTTATTGCAGCGTTCAGTTCCTGAATTCCTGCCTGCCTCTTTTCTAACCCCATTTGCCTCCTGTTTCTCTGAGCCTGGCTAACCCTTGTTGGATCTGATTGCCTGCCTGTTTACCTGACCTGTCCTGCCTGATCTGCCTGATCGGATTGCCTTCCTTTTACTGGACCTGCACCCTGACTCTGCCATGGATTTCCCCCTGGATTCTCTCTGGACACCCGGTTCTGACTCTGGATCTCACCTCTGGCCACGGATTCAGGAAATTCCCCCTGAACCTCCTGCTTGCCATCATTATCATAGCTCTGACCTTCTGCCTGTCCCCTGACCACCGGGTATCAGCCCGAGCCCACCTTAGGACTTCCCTGATCAGAACGGGAATCGTTGGCATGTCTACCAACCAGCCGGAGCCAGCACTCACTGTTCCCACCAGTCCCCGGACCATGAGAAGGTTAGTGACCGTTTCTCCCTGTTAGTGTTAATTGCACCCTCCTCATTTCTGGTTTGATTTCAGTTGTATAGAAACCTGTATTTACTATTTCCTTATTGTGTGGTTGTCTGTTATTACCCCTGGTTCCTGCACTTCCATCATGCCTGTTATTGTTTTCATTCAAACACCATACTGGTTCCACCGGTTCTTGATCTGATAAAGAAATATTAAACAATCTCTCACATGTTAAAGTCTATTTGCACATGTTTAGCTTCGCAAGAAGTGCTGTTTGGTACATTCAATTTGAACATTTAGTTATTTAACCCAATATACCTTATTTTCTACACTTTCTAGCCAAATAAAAAAAAAGTTGCCACACTAATATTTCGTTGGACCACCTCTAGCTTTGATTACAGCACACAGTCACTCTGGCTTTGTTTCGATAAGCTTCTCCAATGTCACAAAATTTATTTCCACCCAGTGTTTTCATTCATTTTTCACCAGAATCTTGTATTGATGATGGTAGAGTCTGCCCTCTGCACAAAGCCTTCTCTAGCACATCCCAAAGATTTTCTTTTTTTTTTTTTGGGGGGGGGGGGGGGATTTTCTGCGGCTGTAGTGGCTCGCGTCTCCCGAAAGCAGGCTGACAGGAAAGGGGGTGGAAGAGGGGGAGACACACGTGGCAAAGGACCACAGGCCAGACCCGAACCCGGGATCGCCCGCGTCGAGGACCAAGGCCTCCGCACACGGGCCACGCCACAAGCGCGCCCATCCCAAAGATTTTCAATGGGGTTAAAGTCTGGACTCTATGGTGGCCAATCCATATATGAAAATGATGCCTCATCCACCCTGAACCACTCTTTTACAATTTGAGCCTGATGAATGCTGGCATAGCCATCTTGGAATATGCCTGTATCATCAGGGAAGAAAACATCCGTTGATGGAATAACCTGGTCATTCAGCATATTCAGATAATCAGCTGACCTCATACTTTGAGCTCATGCTGTTGCTGAACCTAGACCTGACCACCTGTAGCAACCCCAGATCATACCACTGCCCCCACAGGTTTGCACACGAGGCACTAGACATGATGGGTGCATCATTTCCAGCCACATCCTTACAGTTTTTAATAATGCATTGGACAGTTATTAACCCAATTTTGGTAGTTTCTGCATTCTCCTAAGATGTTGTCTCTACTTGATGCATGCCAATGATTTGACCCTTCTGAAACAGACTGACATCTTTTCCCCGACCACAGGATGTGTCGTTCGGTAGTGGATGGATGTTTAAGGAATGAGAAGCAACTCATTGGACCAGTTAGGGTTAAATAACTGGTTGTCAGCTGAAACATCATGTAAAAACATATAGTAATTATCCAATGGGAGTATTGTATCCATTTGCTTTGTTAAATCTATGTGGCAAGGTTTTTTGGCCAGGCAGTGTATTAATATTATTAATACACTGTATTTTGTATTAATAATACATAGTATTTTCATTTTTGACCAGTCTTACTCTTCCACTGTACAGCATAACTTTAAAATATGCTTTTTTTGATATGTGTTTTGCATTTTGTGAGGGTCTTCTTTCTATGCATTGTTAATATCTGTCTGCATGTTAGGTAGGAATTCTGAGCTAGTGTCTCACCAAAATCTAATTATGGTTACATAATGACAATAAAGACACATGATCCTTGATATAGGTTTATAATTAATTATATATTTAATATTAATATATAGGGACTTAATATTAGTCTTGAAAGACTCTAATGCTAGAGTGATGTTTTACTTTTTTACCCATTTAAGTTAGTTTTGATTTCTGGCTGAAGGAAGTTGGAATCATCCACAAAAAGGGCAGAATATACTGTATATTACCCGAATATAGATTATTTTATTTTTAAATAATGATAATTTTATTAAATCAGGAAGGGCTTTTAATTAACCACTATTTGTTTGGCTCATTATGTCAGGGTGCAGGTCTCCCTTGTGCACCATGGACAGTTCCAGATCCTTCCACCATCCACCCTGCTTCACTCCATGCTGGATCAGTTTCACATGCTGCAACAATCAAGTCCGGACTCAATACACCTGCCAGCTCTCCTATATAAGCCCTCTTCAGTCTGCTCCTCGTCGCTGGGTCATCTGCATTCTCACCTTGTTGCCTGCCTGAGTTTTACACGTCAACTAGCCTGTGTTTTCTGCATCTTCCTGCCTGAGATCCCTACCTAGACTCCGTGCTCAGCCGACTACCTGCTCCAGCTCCGCCGTGTCTCCACCCTCAGCCATCTCCACCACCACTCGTCTGTTCCAGTCCGGTACAGTCTTTGGTCACCGTCTCCATTACTCAAAGCCTTCAATAAAGCTCCTTAAACGTAGCTCTGTGTGTGTGGTGGTGTTCGGGGTCATCAGAAGAAATCTTGACACATTAGGCCTTAACTTTTTTTTGTTTTGATTTATTTTTGAAAAAACGAGTTCAAAAATGTTAAAACGAGTTTTAAAAGCGGGCAGTGAACGAGCTTCTCTTATGTGTAGGGACAGGTTATTGCATGATTGAGGAATAGAAAAGGCCCTGCCTCCTCTGTTCAGCTGACCTGAGGGGTCGACAGGGCAAGGAGGGATGAAGAAGCTCAGAGAGGCATGGCAGGGTAAGGTTGTCAAACACTTAGAAACAAAAATAAGAATTGTAATATAAAATCTGAATTGTACTGGGAACCAGTGGAGTGAGGCCAGAATAGCGCTAAAATGCTCTGTTTTTGAAGTACCTGTTAAAAGACGAGCAACAGTGTTTTGAACCAGTTGTAAACGAGAAAGTAAAGACTGATTCACTCCAACATAGAGTCCATTACAGTAATCCGGGGATGATATGAAATCATGGATTACTGTTTCAATGAGTTGTCTTGACAGAAATAATTAAAATTGTCCAGCTGTCTTAAGTGAAAAAAACATGATATAACAACTGCTTTGACCTGACTATGTAATTTAGCATCACTGTCTAACTTAAAACCCAAATCACTGACACTTGCTTTAAAATATGCTGTCTGGTGTCCCACATCAACAGTACCAGGGTCACAGGAGTGAGTTGGTCCAAACAGTATTGCCTTAGTTTTGTTATTGTTCAAATTTAAAAAGTTCAGAGCTAGCCAAGCATTAATGTCTTACAGACAGTCCAGCAGGGCCTTCACTGAGAAGCCATCGGCCTGCTTCAGGGGCAGACAGAGCTGACAGTCTTCAGCATAGAAATGGAAAGGAATTCCATATCGCCTGAGGATGGAGCCTAAAGCCAATAAGCATAATGAAAAGAGTAGAGGTCCTAAAATTGAGCCCTGTAGGACCTCACATGATAAAAGAGTGCAAGATGATTCAGTATTTGAAATTCTGACAGAGAAAGACAGATCGACCAGGTAGGATCTAAACCAGTCCAGAGCAGTGTGCTGAATGCCTACTAAATGATGTAGACTTGATATTAAGATAGTTTGGTCAACAGTGTAGAAGGCAGCAGATAGGTCAAGCAGAGCCAAGACTGTATAGGTACCAGAATCACATGCCAACAAGATATCATTGACAACTCTTAACAATGCTGATTCTGTACTATGACTACCTTTGAAAGGAGACTGAAAGGTTTCAAGAATGTAATTTTCATCCAGGAAAGATTGTAATAGACCGAAAACAATTTGTTCTATTAAAAAAAACAATTAAAACAAATGACAGGTTAGAAATGGGTCTGTAATTAGCAATCACGGAGTAATCTAGCCCAGATTTCTTAAGAAGCAGTGAAATTACTGTATGTTTAAGTTTAGCAGACACCACACCAGGGCACAGACTGCAGTTAACAATGGCAAGGACAAATTGTGCAATACTGGGAAATACCTCCTTAAAAAAAAATCGAGGTGGGACTGGATCCCGTAGGGAGCCAGGTGGTTTAAGATGCCTATCCACGTCATTTAAGAAAGAAAGAGTCACAGGTTCAAACTGCCTTAAAGCTGCAAGCACTTTTTCAACAAAGAACTATAAAAAATCATTACAAAAATCATCCGATGCTTCTCAGCAAGTGTTCTGAGGAGGGTTACGAACAGAGTCAATGCTGTTGAACAACACAGGTGGGTTGTCTGTTGGATAACACATTTTCCAAATAAATAATTTTCACCTCTTAGTATGGCACTGATAAATTAAGTCTTACCAGCTTCATCAGCAGCAGATGCCACATTGTACTGCCGTGATTCATCTGTAAGAAAACAGTTTGCGTTTATGTTCTTATTAATTACTTTAATTAGATTTAGAGAATCAATCAACCAATTTTGATCAATTGTTTAGAAAGCTGTCATAATTAAAATAAACAATTTATATTTAGGATCTTACCATTAGGTTAAGATTTAAGAAATAGACTTCATAGCTGCTTCTGGGGTTCTCTGAGTTTAGCAACAAATTTTGTCAGACGGAGCAGAAATTCATATTAAGGCTTTTCTAAATAGCGTAAAAGCTAAATAACGATTATTTCCTCCGGCAAATGTTTTTCTATATCAATCTTAAACTTTGTGTCTCTTTATCCTTCAATTAAACTACTTTTATAAAATGGAAACCAAGTAAAATTACTGTAAACATTTTTTGCTTGATTCAAAATTATTTACAGCTAAGTGTATATAGCTGAAACAAAATATAGTACTATTAATAATTTTTCTATATCAAAATCTATAGTGTTTTTTAAATTAGGAGTGATAGAGAGATATTGTAATGACTTTGGCTCCCCTTTCTTCTGCCTCGTAGATAGTGTAGCATTGTTTCTGAATTAGGTGCATCAAACATTTTGTATTATGCATGCTGGTGCACCTGCTTGTTGATTTCCTTAGCTGTAGAGGCCGGGGGGGACTACAGAAAAATGTTGCACTACTGTCTTAGTCTCAGTATTGCAGCATATAACTCTACAGAATATTTCACACTCAGGGCAGTCTTGGTGGGGGGGCTTCAGAAAAGTTTGCCTAGGGCCCCAAAATAGCTAAGTCTGCATCTGGCCACTATACAACCTTATTTGCTAAATTGAGTCACCACAAGAACAATTTCTTCCCCCAGGCTGTGACTCTGATGAACACCCAGGCAAAACCCATGGAGCAGCACAGCAGGGCCAGCAGCTCTTGGAAAGATTCAGCAGTCCACCTTGGTTCCAGGTACTCAGTGTTCACTTCTATACAGAAAGCCCATAATATATTTATTTATTTGCTTTTTATCACATTATACATGTCAGATTGAATAATAACACATATAATTTAGCAATGATATCAAGGTATTGCTTTATTGTATCTGTTATACTATATCCGTTGGTTGTGCTGTTCTTTTTACATCTCTTTGCAGGTGACGAAGCAGACTGAAGACATTTTATCACTATCTTCCTTTTATCTCCTCTTTCTTTCACCTTTTCCCTCTCTTTTTTTTTCTTTCTCTACTTGTTCTTCCTTAACTCTCAGGGTCAAGGAACTCACTTATCGTGCTTAGGGTTCTCAGACAACTCCTCCCATTTAAGAAAAAGAAATCAGAGTTCTTTGGCTTCTCCATACCCAGTCCTCTCCTTGTTTCCCGCTTGCAGGCTGGACGATTGAGCTGGATGGTAATGAATGTTCAGTTGTGGCTTGGGCAGTGAGCATTTTACTCCCAGTAAGTTCTTTATGATAAAGAATGGAAACTGTCTGCTTCCGACACACACCAAGACCTACGGTTTATGCAATCTTTTGATTTGATATAGGGAGAACCAGGATTTAATTGGCATCACAGATCCTTAAAATACTTGGTAATGATAATTTTCAGATTCAATACGGGGTTTTCTGGCTCAGACTGACCGTGAGCGGATTTCCCTGAGGGGGGGGGGGGGGGGGGGGGGGGTGTCACCAGTTTTTACTACCTCCGCATGGGAAGGCGTTTTCAGGGTTTTTTCCTGACCACACTGAACCTCTCCTGCTTTTGCTTCTGGTGTTGTAAATTTGAGAGTGGTGAATGATTATCCATCAAAGTGGTGAGTGGAGGATCGAGTAGGAGGGTTTTCAGGGTGGGGAGAGAGTAGACGGATTCAATCTTAATTAGTATACAGGCGTAGCTGACCTAGTCTAATGTAAAATTAAAATGATGTGCGTGTAGGAACCTAAAACATGCCTAACTCAATTAGTTGAAACCCAAATTGTAGATAAATGCTAAACCTTTGGTCTTGTGTGATAAAAATTCTATGAAGCATTTATGTTGATCATTACTAAAAGTTCCAGCACTGCCCTGTTCCAACACGGGAACCTTTTGGGGTCCCACATTATGACTTCACTGAAATGGTTCCTTTATGTTTTGTTCACATATTCATGTGATGGGTCATCTTGTTTTGTGTGTGATCACACAAAACAAGATGACCCATTGTTATCAAAAGGGTGGAATGTGATATGAATATTATTCTGAAGTGATTATGGCCTCATGCCACTCAGACATAGGACGCTTGGGGACATGATGGCTGTGTATGAGATCCACTTTTTGCTTATTGCAGGGCCAAATGCTGTGTAGATGCTGTGCAGGATGTTGATTGTCTAGGATAGATTGTTTTGTCTCATGCCAAGGCCATTATCGAGTATTAGGGAGAGCCGCAATCAAGGAGGGGAAGAAACAGACGGACACGGACTGCAGCGGGACCGTGAGGTGTGTTTAATTCAATTCAATTCAATTCAGTTTTATTTATATAGCGCCAATTCTTGAAACATGTCATCTCAAGCCACTTTACAAAATCAAAATCAATCAGATTGTACAGATTGGTCAAAAGATTCCTATATAAGGGAACCAGTTGATTGCATCAAAGTCTTGACAAGCGGCATTTATTCCTGGAGAAGTGAATTACCTACCATCTATGTGATCTCTGCTCTGTTTCTTAATAAAAGTGCTGGAACTTAATCACACCGCCATCTCCTTATTCAATAACTCTGGGAAGTCAATTATTGTGAGAACTCCGACCACAGGGAAAAAGGATGGACCCTTGGGGAACCCCACATGTGATTTTTGACATCTCTGATGTAAAGTTACCTACTGACACAAAAAAAGTCCCTGTCCTTTAGATAGGATTTAAACCATTCAAGTGCTGTACCAGAAAGGCTGACCCAGTTTTCTAGGCACTCTAACAGAATGATCGACAGTTTTAAATGCTGCACTGAGGTCCAATAATGCCAGCTCTGTGGTTCTTCCACAGTCTGCATTTATATGGATGTCATTAAACACCTTGACAACGGTGGTCTCTGTACTGTGGTGAGCACGGAAATCTGACTGAAAAACATCAAAGCGGCTGGTCGTTGTTAAGAAGGTGTTTAATTGTGGAAACACAATTTTTTCAATAATCTTACTGATAAAGGGGAGGTTTGAGATGGGCCTGTAGTTCTGGAGTAGAAGTTTGTCTAAATTCTTCTTTTTCAGCAGTGGTTTTATAATTGCTGTTTTTAGGGACTGGGGAAAAACACCTGACAGAAGGAACATGTTTTATTATCTGAGTCAAATCAGACGCTATGACAGGCAAAACTTTCTTAAAGAAAGGTGCGGGTAGAACATCAAGGCAGCAGGAGGAGGAACCTAGCTGGTGAAGGATTTCCTCCAAGCGTTTGTAGTTTATTTGGCTGAATTAGGACTTTTGTCAAGTTCTAGTTGGATACAGCGTTGGTTCTGGAGTTGATATGGATGTACAAACTGATCCTCTAATCTTTTGGATTTTTTCAGTAAAGAAGTTAGCAAATTCATTAGAGTCTCTGCTGGAGTGGCATTCAGAAGCCATGGACACAGGGGTATTTGTTAACCGGTTGACCTTGGCAAAAAAGGCACGAGCATTATTAATGTTTTTGTTGATGATCTCAGAGAAGAAAGATTCTCTTGCATTTTTCAGTTGTAAGTTATATCTGTAAAGTTTAAGTTCTCCCACAATAATTAAACAATTATAATCAACACATAATCTAGAACTAAAATAGCCATCCCCTCAAACATGCAGCACATGTTTTTGTGCATACAGCATCTTTTGTCTAAAGATGTGTGACAACGACTAAGACACAGCTGTTGTGTATCAATTAGCAGCTAGCCTTAGCATCCTCAAATGTCAATTCAATTCAGTTTTATTTATATAATTTAAATTCACAAGACGTCATCTCAATGCACTTTATAAAGTTGATTCACTTAATAAAGTTGATTCAATCAAATCATAGAAACAATATGTAATGTGTCTTATAATCCGGTGCATCTTATATGTGGACAAAAACACACATATAACCATTAAGTCACAGTGCGCCTTATGCTCCGAAAAATATGGCGTTTTTGATTTCTGGATATAGGAAGTCTAAACTATCCACTAAAGGGACAGAAGAAACTGGATGATACCAGTATGTAGACAAAGCTATTTTTAATCAATAACTTGGTTAAAAATCCACTCCCTCCCCCGTCACCTCAGGTGTGCCCCAGGGCTCTGTCCTGGGGCCCCTCCTCTTCATCATCTATCTCCTTCCCCTTGGTAATATCTTCTGCAAATTTGACATTCACTTCCATTGATATGCCGATGACACCCAGCTCTACCTCACCACGCAACTATCGTCCTCTCTTCCTCCCACCTCCCTCACAGATTGCATCTGTGAAATAAAGGCCTGGTTCACCAACAAATTCCTTCAATTAAACAGTAGTAAAACTGAGGTTCTCCTCATGGGCACTAAATCAACTCTTTCCAAAACCGACAGTTTCCCACTTGTTATTGACAGTTCCTCTATCTCCCCCTTCCCCCTGGTTAAGAGTCTGGGGGTCATCCTTGATAGCACCCTATCTTTTCAATTCCATATCAATAACATCACCCGGTCTGCCTACTTCCACTTAAGAAACATCAACCGCCTCCGTCCCTCCCTTACCCCACACACTGCTGCCATACTTGTGCACAGCCATGTCACCTCCCAACTGGATTACTGCAACTCTCTCCTCTTTGGCCTTCCTCAAAAATAATTCCATAAACTACAACTGGTCCAGAACTCAGCTGCTCGCATTATAACAAAAACTCCCTCTATCCACCACATCACTCCGGTCCTCCGGCAGCTCCACTGGCTCCACGTGCAGTTCCACATTCAATACAAAATTCTCATTATGACATTCAAGGCCCTTCACCACCATGCCCCCCCCCCCCCGCCCCCATGTCTGTCAGGCATCCAGCATGTTCCCACCCCCTCCTGTGCTCTTAGATCCTCATCTGCTTTACATCTGTCTGTCCCTTCCGCCCGTCTTACCACCATGGGGAGCAGAGCATTCAGCCGCTCTGCCCCCCGCCTCTGGAACTCTCTACCACCCCTACTTAGAAACACGGACTCACTTCTCCATTTCAAATCACAACTCAAAACTCATCTATTTAAGACTGCCTATTCTCTTTAATTATCAATTTCCCTGTCCCAGCCTCTGTATTTTTAAATGTTTTTTGTTTTGACTTTTTTCTGACATTGTGTTTTTTATCCTGACCTTGAGTGTCCAGCAAGGCGCATTTTAAATAAAATGTATTATTATTATTAATTATTATTATTATTATTATTATTATTATTATTATTATTATTAATGAAATCATTATATAATTTTAATCAAGGAGAATTTGTTTTGCTCAATAGAGTAACTAACAATTCATTTTATTTTGATTAATCTTTTTACATTTTCTATTTAATATCTTAAATTTCATTTATTTAGGTATTTACTCTTTTTGTAACATATGTTTATCAATAGAGAGCCCTGTATGTTCAGAATGTCAAATATATTGGGAAAAAGCAACAATATACACTGTTAAACTCACAGTCTGGCCTAACAAAGACCATGCTCCGCCTGCGTAGCTCGTTTCTGAAGTCTTCTACAAGAAAAATACAGTGTTTTGTAAATTATAACCACACTCAAATATTTTCTATGGCATTGAAGAATAAAGACCTACCAGCATCATCAGCAGAAGAGTCCTCATTGTGTTGGTATAAATTATCTGTTAGAAAACAGTTTAGATTTAATTTTAACATTATCAGTGTTTTAATCATAATGTAAAAATGTACAAAAAGATCACCACAATATTTTTGGATTACTCTTCTAAATGCTCTTTGTTGTGCTTTCTACCATGTGGAATAAATCAGACTGTAAATTGAAATCCACATGGAACATGAGACTTTTACAGGTACCAAGGAACTGCCCTCTAATTGAATTGCTCTTTATTGACACAGTGAATGAGTAGGTTTCTGTCACTAACACCTTCAGCTGACATTATATCTCCCACTTGTTTGCAAGATTCATAATAACATAAAAGGGCTCATCTTCTTAAAATTGGCCTATATATTTTCCATGAATCTCAAGATAACAACAAATGTACCTGCCTTTAGTCTTTCCTTCAGTAATACTGAATTAATTTCACTATCAGATTGGGTTTCTTTTCCAACTTGTTTAAGACCCCTCTGCCCATTCTGCTGAATTGAATTAACTTCCTAATTAACTCATCAATATAAATCATATCTCCCAATCTCTGAGCACTTTGACATGATAATCAACATTGATTCTTAAGTTTCCCAAATACATTTGACTACTTATTTCATCTAATGCCGCCACCAGCTTCCCTTCTAGCCACACGGTGGTTGAGCCACACTTCATGCCACTCCCCTCTCTCACTCCCTTTCAAGCCCCATTCAAATTAACTGCTTTTGTTAAAGCCCAGCCTGTTTCCCAGTTGATTCTAAAAAAACTTGGATGCCTGTTTTCTCAGTAATCTTTGCAAAGTGCCAACATTCAAACATTCACATCTTCTTCTTTTCTTTTTTTGTTATGTATCCTCAAGTTTGACATAATTGGAAAGCTTATATTCCACTGTTTCAGGATCTGTGTGGAGGGTTCGACTCCCCCCACACTGGCCCCCTCCTTGCCCTCAACTCTCCACATGTCTCCAACCACCAGCGCGCCAGAGACCTACCATCTCCCCCACCGCCACTCCGATCAACGACTGACCCATCCACACCTTCAGCCCTACCTTCCTCCCCCCTCACAGTCACACCAATGCAGGTGAGAGGACAGCTGACGAGGCTGAAACAAAGGAAAGCCTCAGGACCAGACGGCATCCCCCCCAGGCTACTGAGGACCTGTGCAGATGAGCTCTGTGAGGTCCTCAGCTACATCTACAACCTGAGCCTCAGCCTGGGGGTGTGGTGCCCACCCTGTGGAAGACCTCCTGTGTGGTACCGGATCCCAAAACGCCGCACGCCAGGGAACTGGCCGACTTCAGACCAGTCTCCCTGACCTCCCACCTGATGAAGACCATGGAGCGCCTCATCCTAGCTCACCTGCGCACTGTGGTGAGCCCCACCCTGGACCCGCTGCAGTTTGCCTACCAGCCCAACATCGGAGTAGAGGATGCCATCATCTACCTGCTGCAGCGGGCGCTCACCCACCTGGAGACCACCGGGAGCGCTGTGAGAGTCATGTTCTTTGACTTCTCCAGCGCTTTCAACACCATCAGACCGGTGCTGCTGAGAGAGAAGCTGGAGGACGCTGGGGTGGACAAATATCTAGCTGACTGGACCATGGACTACCTCACTGACCGCCCTCAGTATGTGCGGCTGCACGGCTGTCAGTCAGAGGTGGCACTCTGCAGCACCGGGGCCCCCCAGGGCACCGTTCTGTCTCCATTTCTTTTCACCCTTTACACCTCGGACTTCACCTACAACATGGACAGCTGCCACCTTCTAAAGTTCTCTGATGACTCGGCCATTGTGGGCTGTGTGTCTGAGGGGAACGAGCTGGAGTACCGGTCGGTCATCATGGACTTTGTGGACTGGTGTGAGAAGAACCATCTATGCTTAAACACCAGTAAGACCAAGGAGATGGTGATCGACTTCAGGAGAAGACCCCACCTCACTCACCTGTGAACATCCAGGGGGAGGACATAGAAACTGTGGAGAGTTTCAAATACCTGGGTGTTCACATCAACAATAAACTGGACTGGACTCATAACACAGACGCTTTGTATAAGAAGGGCCAGAGCCGGCTCCACCTCCTGAGGAGGCTGAGGTCCTTTGGTGTGAGCAGGCCCATGCTTAAAACTTTTTATGACTCTGTGGTGGCCTCAGCCCTCCTCTACGCTGTCGTCTGCTGGGCTCCTGGCAGCACAGAGCGGGACAGAAAGAGGCTGAATAAGCTGGTGAGGAAGGCCACTTCTGTCCTGGGCTGCTCTCTGGACTCAGTGGAGGAAGTAGCTGAGAGGAGGGTGTTGTCCAAGCTCACATCCATCATGGACAACACCTTCCACCCCCTGCACCAGACTGTAGAGGAGCTGAGCAGCTCCTTTAGTGACAGACTTAGACATCCTGTCTGTAAAAAGGAGCGCTACCGCAGGTCATTTATTCCTGCTGCTATCAGATTTTACAATGCTGCACTATAACTGTAACTACAACTGCAATAACTAATGTGCAATAACCAAGGTGCAATAATCTATTTAATACACTGTCCTACAACCCGTGCAATAATCCTGATGTAGTGACTTCTGCTGCTATCACCACCTGAACATAAGTCAGTCCACATGTATGTATGTACAAATGTATACAATGTATATGCACATACATACGCGTAGGTGCGTATGTAAGTAGGCGCATAGATATATGTATATATTTAAGTATATAGATATGTTTATATATATATATATATATATATATATATATATATATATATATATATATATATATATATATATATATATAGACCACTAAGAATGTAAATGAGACATCATATGCCCATTCCTATTTCCTTTTTTGTATTTTTTGGTATTCTTTCTGATCCATTGTATATATGAAGATTCACTGTATATAACTGAATGCACCTTCCCTACTCTGCACCTTCTTGTATGAGCCAATGTGACGAGTGAATTTCTCCATTGTGAGATCAATAAAGACTATCTTATCTTATCTTATCTTATCTTAACACAAAAAACTCTGGGGAGACTTGGTACCGGTTTTGCCGTGACCAGCCACAAATGTCTCTGCATATTTAATTACTAATTCACTTAATTTCTTATTATGCACAAACATAACATTTTGCTCATATCTGGTACTTGTTGTTAATCTATACTTACATATATAAACTGTATATTTACAGTTCCTGCAAGAACTGTAAGAACACTTAAATATCTGCCACGTTCTCTCTCTGCAAATAGTTGCAATTTTTCTCTATTTTTAATTATTTTTATACAACTTGCATTGGTTTATTCCATATTATATATTTATACATTTATTTGTCAACAGAATGTTTCGCTAAATGTAGCACATTATTAACAAAGCAAATTTCTTGTATGTGTTAAATACCACCTAGCAGAAAGTTGTTTCTGATTCTGATTAAATTGAAAAAGTCAAGGCCCGCTTTTTCAGTCCTCTGGGGTCGGGTCTACCTGTGTGTTGCTGTTCCCAGATGCTGTGGATCCCAGGGCTTCTGGCATTCTTGCCACACTTAAATAATGTACATTTCCTAACTTGTGCTGACACACACACACACACTAAACCCAACCAGCCAGAAGACCATCAATGATGCCATCCATAGGATTGTTACACCCTAAACATTCATAGCTAAGGAGGCTGGCTGTTCACATAGTGCCGTGTCCAAGCATATCAATGGAAAGTCTAGTGGAATGGCTGTGGCAGAAGAAAATGCACCAGCAAAAGAGATGGAGCAAATCTGTTTCGTAGTGGATTTCTAACATTTCCAGCAGGTTTACTCCTATTATTTGTTGTGAGAACAGCTCGTTGTTGTTTCACTTTTCGTGGGACAATTCTCTGTAATATCAGTAATATTGGGTTTATTCTCCTTTTCCTCAGGGAACTGTTTCTTGGCTGAGTTACTTAGCTGGTGGTTGTTTCATTTCCATGTGAGGGGTTTACATCAAAATTCACTTCAAGTCAGTGGATTTTCAACTCCATAAGACTTATTTTCTGTACAAGCGTGTCAAATCGGTGAAGGGAGGCACCTTGTGCTGATTAGTTAGAATCAGGTGATTCTTCCCAAAATCCACTTCATGTTAAGCTCTTTTTATAACAGTTTTTTTCCCTGAGAAGTCTTTATGATTCCTTTGGTGTGTAAAGACTTATCTTGTGGGTATTAACTGAAAACTAAAAGCAGAGGCAGAGGAAAAAAGGTTTTTATTTCTAGCTGAAGGAAGTCTAAACCATCCGCAGAAGGGACAGAAGAAACTGGATGATAAATATGTTGTAAAAATATGTTGGTTTTTACAGAATGTATTAATTAATACGCAAACATAATGAGACCAAACTGGAAAAAAAAAATTAAATGTTTAACTCACAGTCTGGCCGAACATGCTCCATGCTGTGGGTGCGCTGCTCAGTTTTGTAATCTTCTACAATAAAAATACAGTAAAGTTCTGTAAATTTTAACCCTAATGAATTTAATTTGCAGCAACACAGTTTGAAAAACACCAAACTAAACATACTTCATCATTTGTGTATGGAGTGTAAGAATATAGTGTTTGTATGGCATTAAAGAATAAAGTCTTACCGAATTCATCAGTAGTAGATGCCACATTGTGTTGATGTAATTCACCTGTAAGAAAACAGTTAAAATTAAATTTTCAGTGATTTAATCATGATGTACAAATATCCAAAAAAAGATCAGCAGAATATTATCTGGATCACTCTTTTGAATAGCCTTCCAAAATTTGAATAAAAAAAGAAAAAATATTATGTTTGTGTTTGGATTTTTTATTTTTGGATCATGTCTTCAGTTATTTATCCATTAATCTTTCATGTTGTTTTCATTATTTGTGTCCTGTTTCTCTTAGGTATATGTTCCTTGTCAACCTGTCTCTTGTCTCTTTTTCTCCCTTAGCTTATCATTGTCATTGTTTTCACCTGCCCTCCTGCTTTTCTTCTCTCCCTTATTTCCCTCTGTGTAAATTCCCAGTTCCTCTCCCTAGTTGTCAGCTCCTCCTTTGGGATGACCTTTGTTGTGTTTCCTCCGTTTGTGATCTCAAGTTGGCTGCCTGGTCTGTAGCCTGTCCACTCTGTAAGTTTGTTTAATTTATTAAAGCACGATTCATCTCATTTCACCATGGTAAAGCACAATGACAATACAGAATCTTGGTGCATGGAAGGACAGAGACTATGTTAGGGAATGTCATTTTTGTGGGGATTACCTTAAAATAGTGTTAAAAATGCTGCTGTAGAACCCAATACACAGAGCTTCATTTTTAAAAAGTTTGTTGCAGAATGTGAATGAAGATGAAGCAGGCAAGCAGTAATGGGCAGGAGACCAGATGATGCAGGTAGGGGGACTGTCAGAATCAGACTTCAACAGTCTTTGGCATATTTGGAGTATTTGGCAGTGACAAACTTAAACCGGAGATGAATGCAGATGGTACTGCGATAAACTGGCTACCTGTCCAGGGTGTACCCCGCCTCTCGCTTATTGACAGCTGGAGATAGGCACCAGCACCCCTCGCAACCCCAATAGGGATAAGCGTGTCGAAAAAATGGATGGACAAGCGATGCAGACAGAGGAACCACCAGAACAGGCACAGCAAGCGGCTGGAACTCACAGGGAGAAAGGGCAGACTGAGCACCGTGCATACACTGGCAGCATACAACAGTGAATGCTAAAAACAAATAAAAAAGAACATTCCAGCCAGGTGGGCACACAGAAACTGGTAGAGGCACAGTGGCAGAACACATGAAGCAAGACGAGACGATGTGGCTGACAGTGGATGAAAGAGTCAGATATATGTAGGCATGTGAACAGGTGAGCAGAGTTGACCCTAATTAGCGCGGCAGGTGGATCTGATCAAGAGCAGAGTGGTGGCTCAGGAGTGGACAGAGCTGATAGGATGGTTGATTTAAGAAAAGTCGGGGAAAGTCCAAAACAAACAAACAAACAAAAACCTAAATCATGACAAATAGAGATTTTTTTAATGTTGGTGAGGCTTTACCTGGTTAAATAACGGTCATTGCTATGAAGACAATTACAAAGTAACAAGCAGATTCAGATCCTAACTCTGAACAATTGTTTTTACTTACCCCTTTGAGTCAACTAAAGTATCATAAAGATAGATTAAGATCTATCTGTCAGATCACTGTGATCATATTCAGAATGTGTTTCATTGGCATCTCACACACACTGCACATTTAGTTATTCAGTTTGATGCTTTATACACCAAATTCATGTTAAATGATCACTCTGACAGTTTTACAGGTCTGTAAAACAAAACAAAAACAATAACCAAAATAGATAAAAGCATAAAATAAAATACACCATCTAAAGTAACACTAGCAGAATAAGAGCAGTTACCATCAACACAATTAGTCCGCTGCTCCTGCTCAATTTGAATTAAAAGCCAAGTTAAAAAGAAGAGTATTTTAATGTTGCAGTCAGTAACCTTTGCATGAATGTATTTTTTTAGATATTTGTTAAAACTGTCACTATGTCCTGAAAGTAAAATATGAGACAGACTTGGCTATATCCAAGTTTTAATGTCATTTGAATATTATAACATGTTTCCTACAGCCTACCCATAGCCTTCATGGGAGATAGATAAATTGACAGGACAGAAAGAGCAAATAAAGCATCACATGATGTCTCGGCACATGCATCGAGCAATTGGATGGAAAGTCTCAGCGCGTGACAAGTCTTTATCTCGCTGTCACTAGTGGCCAGGCAGGGCAATCCACAAAACATGGTCATAGTTAGAACTTGGAATCAGGCAGGAAATTTTTTTTAAAATAAATGCTGAACTTTAATTTGTTGTCCATGAGTGATTCATTCAAAAGAATGAATTGTATGAGTGTAGTCCTGATTAATGTAGCATTGACTAAAACAGCGGCACTTCTCGCGCAGTACCCCTCAGCATTAGGTCACTCACTCTTGTACTGCATAAATCAATACATATTTTGTTTGTGCCATGCTGAGTAGTGATTTACTCTGCTGCTTTATTTGTTCACAATGAACGCCTGATTTGTTCATACTGTGAATGCAACTCAGTCTGTAACACCTGTCTTACAGTGTGAACAAACCACCCTGACTTGCACAGTACGCAAATCGTACTGAAAGGGGTACTGTGTCACTTACTCACATACCACACCAAAGGAATGTCATAGAATGGACAGATGTGATTTGGGATAGATAATACAATGAATTATGTAGTAGATTTTCTTTTCGTGACATAATGTGGAACTCTTTTTTTTCAGATTTTCTGGTTCCTTGCGATATAATTGTAAGGAACCACAAATGGACTTACAAACAGCTGTAATACCTGTAATTGTATGATTTGATTAATATTTTTCTTTTTTATTAAAGGCTCAAGCACATATACTGAATGAATGAAATGACCACAGAGCCGTTTTCTTTCTTAGAACGTGTTATATTGAGTGATCAATCGAGTTTTACCCACCATAGCAATCCCTTATGATAGCACTAACAAGTGTATTTTCAGTTTTATTCCACTAACTGAACGATAATGTAACGACACCATTGCTATATTTCGTTAAGGAAAGAAAAGCATCTTCATTTCCACTCCTAATAGGGTAGAAATGAGGTGGAGTAGGCTGGATTCATTCTTCCAGCTGAATGCACTCCCGACGCAGAGGATACAAATTCTGGCGGGGATAAGTCGTTTATGGCACTACACCTGTGCAGCAGGTCTTGGTGATATCACAGTAAATTGAGCAAAAAGCTGGATTTTTTTCTGCCCTGCGATGGACTGCCGACCTGTCCAGCGTGTACCCCGCCTCTCGCCCATTGACAGCTGGGGATCGGCACCAGCAACCCCTCACGAACCCAGTAGGGACAAGCATGGATGGATGGATGGCATCCAACGGCCACGGAACTCCAAAGTGTGCCAGCGTGTTTTCTTAAGATGTTTTTCTATATAGAACCAGAACCAGACATGGAGAAGCAGCATTTAGTTCCTATGCTCCACTGATCTGGAACAAACTCCCAAAAAACTGTAAAAGTGCTGAAAGCCTGAGTTCCTTTAAATCAAGATTAAAACACATTTGTTTAGGATTGCCTTCAACTGTTCTAGTTAAACAGTTTTACTGAAACGTCATTAGTTCAACTTTGTAGTCCAACTGCTTTTAATGTTTGCTTTTCGTTTCTTTTCTCCCATGTTTTATTTTGTTTCTACATTTTATTCCAACTTGCATTTATTCTGTTTTATTTTCGAATATTCTAATAATGTAAAGCACTTTGCATTGTGTTTGTACTGAAATGTGGTATACAAATGAATTTGTCTTGCCTGCCTTGCCTTAAAAATTTACAGATACAGTAACAAGTGCTGTTAGGAGCCACCACCGTAAAGGTAGGAGCCACCATTATCTAGGGCGGTGGTCAGGAAATAGGTGGCCTCCACCTGTCCACTTAAAAAGGGTGGGGCCCCAGGAGGGAGGTGATTAGTAGATCAGTCATGTCCTACTTATTTAGCTAAAAAGGTCTCACAGGAACTCTAAGCAGGGTAATCCTTGTTAGATTCAGAGGTTTTTAGTACCCTAGCTAGTCCGAGTTTTAAGTCAAAATAGAGAAGGATGGAGGAGGGGGTTTAGTTCAAGTCCGACAACAACAATACATACCAAGGCTTCGAGGTGAATCCAAAGGTAAAAAATCTTCTTTAATGGGTTTGAGACTTGGACCGCCACAGACAACATGGTCCCCATAGTTATTTCTTAACATCTGACCCAGGGTCCAAAGCAGCTCTTTAGGTTCTTGTTGCAGCCTGATCCACTTGTCTCCACACATCCTGATCAGGTCCTGCAGAGGCCGCTGGTGAAACGGGTAATTTCTATTCATGGTGTGCCATCCAGGTGTCGAGATCAGAACCAGTGAATGCTTAAAAGAGTCATTACTAAATAGATCAAGAATCCTATAAAGCCTCTTCTTTTGTTGGTCACTGATGTTCTGATCGACCACCAACAGGAACACGTGAGGTCCTGGAGCTGAGAGACCAACACAATGTTCTACGTGTTCTCTGAGTCTGGGTTCAGAGATGCTTTGGCAAAGCAGGTCCGGGGTGTTTATCAGAACTGTTTTCGTTGTCTTAATCATTCCAGACACTTTGATGGTGTTTGGTTCTTCATTTTTGTTGAACGTATTTGGACCCAGTAAGAGGTTTGCCACTGAACTCTTGTCAGACCAGCAGCTGCCGAGCAGAATGAGCCTCAACTCAGACACTGAAATGAGAAAGAAAAAGGGTTTTACGCAGTGATTAATGAGCATTTTGGGGGATCTGTAAGTTCAGTAATGTTTAAGATGTTTTTGTTATAAATTAATGTGCTCTGGGTTAGTAGTCAAATTTATTTTAGATTAGATTTGGCTTTATTTCACAGGTATAGAACCACTAAATGCAGTTTAGCATCTAACCAGAGATGCAATAAGCAGTACTGCATGCAGCATAAATAGTGTGATGTATAAGAAGTATGTTTTATAGGATAAGGACAGTGTTTATAGATGTAAATCTCTGTACAGGTGAGACCATGTATACACAGGTATGAAAAAATATACAGAAAGAAGACTATAAACAGGAATTACAACATTATTTACAGTAAAAGCAAAAGGCATATGATGAATTGGGTGATATAAGCACAAAATATGAGCATTGAAAAGTGAAAATTTTAAATATACAGTGGCTACTTAATCTTACTAAACTAGTCCAATATTTGAGCAAACAGACTGAAATTTGCAAAACCGTCCTGTAGTGTAATGGTGGTGGTATTTGGTCAGTTAGTTAATAGGAGTAGAGGGGTGTGGGTAAAATGATGTAGATGGATCCAGATGGAGGTAGTTCCCCTGAGCTCCACATAAGCTCTACTTCTATATGGACTCGCTGCCACTGGGAGGGTTTTCAATACCACAAAACAATGGACGAGCCAATCAGGATCACTGGCCGGGTTTTATCAGTGAAGCGACTGTCTGGATTCAGACAACAATGACAGCTTGCAGCTGAGTAAGCAAGCGGCAACATTGGTGCAGCTTCTTCAATTTCATCAGTGTTGTCCACTCTTAATTATTTAAAAAACACCAGACAACGACTTTGAATGCTTTTATTTCAGGAAACCATGTTTTTGCCCTTCTCCCATCCGGGTTTGCCAAGTTGCTCTCGTCAGCGTCTCGGTTTTTTTATTTATGTGATTGGTTGAAGTAGCACATCAGGAAAGATGACAGAGAAGTGGTTTATCTAATCTTTTGTAAGAATTTTTGATATGGCCCCTCCTTCTGAAATACATCTCAAATGGAGTGATCCCAGATGGATGTGTGGAGCTCTGCAGAACGAAATCCATCGGGTGAGAGTGAGAATAATCCTGTCCCTGCTTTGGGGGATTTCGTTACATCAAGAATCTCTCTGGGTAGGTTTTCGGAGAACGGGGTTGCCTACTAGAGTAAGCAGGGGAGCTGACTTTATGGGAGGGCATGTTGTCCCCCAGTCATTCTTCCCCATCCCCGGGCATCTCCCTCTGCCTGTTCCATCATGCTGCCACCCATGTAGGACTTTGGGAGGTGGGGGGCGTTGCTGGGGAGAGGGGAGGATTTCCCAGCCCCACAACAACAACTGATTGGTTGTAACGGGGGATCAAAAAGGCAACACGCTAATTGCAGGACAAACTCCCCATTTCCTGCACCACTGTATATTTAATCTGTTTTTACCCTCAAACTCTTAATATTTTTGACTTTTGCTAATAAAGCTAAAAGAAAATGTTGCCAAACTTACTCTTTGGTGGACAAAAGGCAATGTTACCCCTTCGAAAAAACTGATGTTTTGTGTCTGCGGAGATAAAGGAAATAATTAGCCTGGGAAATTAATGTCAAAGCAGGATCAAAGCTGATGTGAAATAGTGAGCAGTAACTTAATGGGCTAAGAAAATTATTAAATAGTTTATATAATAAACTATATCAGGTGTTGAGTTCAGAGAAAAAACATTTCTGAGTCCAACTGGAACTGTTTTAACTGTATGTTAGTTTCTGTCCAGAGGGTTCTGAAGTGTCTGCCAGAGGGCAAGAGGGAAAACAGTCTTAAACTAAACAGTTTAACTCTACCTTGTTAAAAGTATCATCTTTATATTAGAAATGGTTTACCATAAAGTTATTAAACTGATTGTCTTTTACTACTATCCTAGGTCACGATGAAACCAATGTGTTGTCGCTCATCTAAAATAGTTCTGGTTACTGTCAGAGTTATGAGCACACATTAAAACATGTTTGTGGGTCAAAAAACATAAACATAAACTGAACAAAATGACAGGAAAAAGGTAAGTTCGGGACAAATAAAATGCAAGACAACATGAATAACAGACAAAATTGTTGAAAGTTGCTAATTGTAGATGAATAATAATATTACTTATCATCAGTATCAACAGCAGCAGTTTTAAGTTGACTTACAATATGATGAAGAGGCCATGGTAACACAGCGTTAGATTCCAAGATCAGAAGCTGGCAATCTAAAAAAAAAAAGACAAACATATAAATGTCATGTAGTTTGGGGCTTTAGATGGACCGGAAAGCAGACAAGAACTAGGGAGCCACATGATAAGGGAAATTAATAATGATCTGTTTAAACGAAAACAGTATTTACAGGCAGGGCAATGACAAGGTCCAGTAACAGAATAAGAAGCAGATTAGACATAGACACAACAGAGGATCCCGCTCACTCAGGTCAGCGGAATAGTCTCTCCCAAAAGCATTGAGGACGCAGCAGAAATTCAGAGGGGAAAGAGCTTTTTTTGTGTCAACTCCAAGGCTTTGAAACCTATTACCATTACACATTAGACAACTCACATCACTGTCTATTGTTAAATCTGTTATGATCTTTTCTCATTATCTTTTGATGCAGCATTACAGAGTTCACTTTATCCATTTTATTCAAATTACTTATAAAAACTTTTATTTTGATATTATATTTTATCAATCTTTCATGTGTTTTATGTATTTATGTTTATTGTGCTGTTCATATCTGTTCTAACCTTTGGTCAGCTGTGTGTTTTTAAAGTGCTGATAAAAAAAATTTGACTTGGCTTGATCAAGACAACTGGATAAAGTTCAAACCCATATCTAATCTTCCATTCTTATCTAAAATTGTTGAGAATAAAGTTTCTAATCTATGTGAACATTTCCACGGTATTGACCAGCTTGAAGAGTTTCAGACAGGCTTCAGAGCTCATCATAGCATTGAAACGATACAGAAGAATAATTAAATGCAAAAGCCTAAATTCAGTGTAAGCTGTCTAAAGCAACTTCAAACTAAATAACTATCTACCATTAAGTGACTTAGACTGCCTCTGCTAAATATCAGTAATTATCAGTAAAATAATTTCTGGTTCATGATTTCATCACTGAACAAAATATTGATGTTATGTTTCTAACTGAAACATAATTAAATGATAATAACAAATCACATGTACTAATTCAATCAGCGCCTTCTAACTATAATTTTTTTTAAGCGAAAATAGAAAGCATAAGAAGGGCGGAGGGGTTGCTACAATATTTCCTGATTCACTAAACTGTGAGAAAGATTTCCTTGGAAATTTAGACTCTTGAATATTTAGGAATTGAGCTAAAAGACCATAAGACCATAAATAAACTCTGACTCTAACTAAATGCAAACCCACAAAAATGCAATTTCTTTCCATGATTTTAATTAGCTTTTATCTGCTACTTGCATTGATTATGACTGTTTAATAATTGTGGGAGATTTCAAGTCCAAAAAAGTCCAGTTGTTTTATTTTTTTAACTGTTTTGGATACCCACACTTATGCAGGCTGGATCGAAGCTAAGTAGCTTCACTCTGTCCTCTGCGGAATCAAAGGCCCGAGTAACGCACCATGCCGAAACCAGAGCTAAGTATGCTGCAGCCTTCAGAGAACGAGCACAGCTAAATTGGGAAAGTGTGCAGAGTATGCAGAGTTCCCCACAGCATCGAGTTTTCCCGCCACTGGCTTGAACAGTTACCAACCGGAGGCTGGGATTCACAAAGACTAAGGCCAGAAGCTTCCTTGCCCCCTGGTAGAAGTGTCTTACTAATGTTTGTGTCTTACTGTGTTGTTTTAAGGTTTGACCAAGGTAAAAGACCGAGCTTAGACGCTGAGCTCCCGCTAGCATTCTTGAAATCATACTATGCGGATGTGTTCCGGGTGTATTTTACAGTTATGACAAACTTTATCTCCATAAGGGTTTTATGTACTGATGGGATATAAATGTTTGTGTTTTTCCAGTTCAGTCAATACATCAAAATGTGACTTAAAAGTTTTTTTTAAGTTAGCATGGAATGTCCGCTAGCATAAGAGCTATAAGCCTATCAATAAGTTACTGCTACTGCCCTAGTAAATGTAACTACGGCATTTTAGCGTAATGTTTGGTCTTTACTATTGCTGAACGCTATAGTACAGCATTAATAGGAACAATAATGTTAATGTAATAATGGTCTAATTTAAGATTAGCTCATCAAGCTAATGTAAACAAAAGGTACAGAATTCATCCCGACACATCAGCACTAGAGCGCCCTCTACCTTCCTATATTACCACTTTGTGTCTTAATTATTTAGAAATAACTACATTAGTAAAAATCAGGTGTCCCAAAGGTTATTGATTTTTATTTAGAAAAACATTTTTTCAATGTTTTTTTCTTAAATAATGTTTTACCTAACCTTGAATTGCATTGTGAATGGGTTGAAAACATATCCGATGTTGTTCTAAGTTAGTAAAGCAAATTTAACCTCATTTCATATTCTTTAGGAATAATAAGTTCTCTAACTTGGATCTGCAGTGAACCCAAGATTCATTGAATTATCCTTGTGATGGTGGTTTTCAACTATCTTTATGTTTCTTTTCATTATTTTGTGTGTACATAGTTTCTTAGGTTCTTTTTATCTTAATTTTGCTTAGTAGCCTTAGTCAAGTTTCACAAGCCTAGTAGAGGATTTGTTGATTGAAATATAGTGTTAATTCAGATATACAGCATTCTATAGTGATGTTCTTTAAATGTTCATTTATTTCTGTTAAAAAATTATTATACTTTAAGCGAGGTTGTCACTCATTTATTCTATATGTGTGCAGAGTTTGCTGTTAAAAGAACGCCAGTGCAAAACCCCTTTTTTTTATTTAACTAGTGTCTTAATACCAGCTGTTTGGGCTGATATTGGACAATACCTAACAGACCAAGAGTTATTTATTAAACATCAAATCATTTAAAAGCTTGTGCAATGGCAAAACACCTTTAAAATTACAATCTCTGTCGACTCAGTTAGCAAAACAGATATTATAACAAAACGGTCATTCACAGACAATAGAGCTGAAACCTTTACTCAAATCTACTAATTTCCATTCTAAGATTTCAGACATTATTAGGTTCTCTCTGTTAGAAAGAAATCTACATGGAGAAATTCCAAAAAAAAAGTAAAAAACAAAGCAACTGGACTTGTTTTCCGTAGTTGAAGACGTTTCGCTTCCTCTCCAGGAAGCTTTCTCAATTCAAAAAGTCTGGAGTAATGATGAATACCAAGCTTTATACTACTGCCCAAACAAAGGCCTTGTAATGGCTTAGATAACATGCAAATTCAACAGAAACAGGTCCACCCCTTAGTAATGGGCGGTTGTTAAAGCCATTAAGCCAGCAGATTGTTATTGGTGCGAGTTAAGGTGAAATCATCACCTTAACTCTCACCCTCATTCGGGTGATCAAAACATTGTTCCTGCAAGCCAGGCCAATAACAACCCAAACGACTCCCCGTTACAGAGGAGTGGACCAGTTTCGGTTCAATTTGTTGGTCTCTAGGGTTGTTTTCCAGTCTCATGGAGTTCACAATGAAGGCTCTCAGAGAAATACCAACAGTAGGGTGTCCGACTCCCATGTGAGAGATCGGGGTTTTGAATCCTGCATGGGGCACTTGTATATAGTTGGCTCATAACGTCATTCAAAGCTGGTCCTTGGGCTAACTACCTACCTCATATACAGTGGGTACGGAAAGTATTCGGATCCCTTTACATTTTTCATTTACATTTGTCTTTGTTTCATTGCAGCCATTTGCTAAAATCAACAATTTTATGTCTCATTAATTTACATTCAGCACCCCATCTTGACAGAAAAAAAAATATTTGTGGAACTTTTGCAAATTTATTTAAAAAGAAAAAAACTGAAATATCACATGGTCATAAGTATTCAGACCCTTTGCTGTGACACTCATATTTAACTCACATGCTGTCCATTTCTTCTGATCCTCCTTGAGATGGTTTTACTCCTTTATTGGAGTCAAGCTGTGTTTAATTAAACTGATTGGACTTGATTAAGACAGGCACACATCTGTCTATATAAGACCTTACAGCCCACAGTGCATGTCAGAGCAGATGAGAATCATGAGGTCGAAGGAACTACCCAAGGAGCTCAGAGACATTCCAAAAAAAAAAAAGTAAAAAACAAAGCAACTGGACTTGTTTTCCGTAGTTGAAGACGTTTCGCTTCCTCTCCAGGAAGCTTTCTCAATTCAAAAAGTCTGGAGTAATGTGGAGCATCAAGCTTTATACCATTGCCCAACAAAGGCCTATCAACATGCAAATTAAACAGAAACAGGTCCACCCCTTAGTAATGGGCAGTCGTTAAAGTCATTAAGCCAGCAGATTGAACCAAAACTGGTCCACTCCTCTGTAACGGGGAGTCATTAAGGTCGTTATTGGCCTGGCTTGCAGGAACGATGTGGACTTGGCAACTGTGCCAAAAAAAAACAAAAACAACAATTCAAAGCTATTAGCAGTAACTTGGTATCAAATACATGGATATATACGTGTTGACATTGTCACATTTATGATACTCTGCGGTTTCTGTAGTAGTTATTACTCGTGAGGTCATTTAGCACACCAGATGGATGTAAATCTTACACACTGGGGCTTTAAGGTTCCTGATTTAAGGTCTGTTGAGTTTCCATATTTCTTCTATTCTCTGTGCATTTCTATTTAAATGTTTTTGTGTGAAACGTTTCTCCATTTTGTTTTTTGCTCATCTACCTCTTTGTTTATTCATTCTCCACACCCCACTCTCTTTGCCTTAGGCTCTCCCACAGCAGCTCTGCAAAAGTCTGATTAACTGACCTGCTTCCAGCATCACTCATCCCTCCTTCTCATCACTCATCCCCCTTTTTAATATTAGTTTCTTCCATTGTATTTAAGATCTAATTCCAGATGCAGAAGTTATGCTTAGGGAACTTTCAGCATAGAAATAAAATAAGCAAACTTCTGCCAAAGCCACTGAAAGAAACACCAGTAGCTGAAATCTTTTAAAATAAGATAATAATAATAATAATAATAATAATAATAATAATAATAATAATAATAATAATAATAATATGGATAATAATAATAATAATAATAATAATAATAATAATAATAATAATAATAATAATAATAATATGGATAATAATAATATGGATAATATGGATAATAATAATAATATTTAATAATAATAATATGGATAATAATATGAATAATAATAATAATTCTAATGAATAGAAATTAAAACAACTAATATATAAAAGTAGTAAATATGCTAATGATCTATTACTCTCGAAGAAGTATTAGAGGTTAATTAAGATCAACATCTGTCATATGATAGATCTCTGAAGGTTATATTCTAACTGCTTAGCTGCAGAACTGAGGCTACTACCAGAGGTAATAGACTGTCATCTAAAGCACAGAGAATAAACAATAACTGAATGTGGGGGAAAAAAATCTCTATTTATTCTTTCCTCAATTCATAGGATCTAAAATCAGAACTTATTTTTAAAACATTCTGAAATAAATTATGCTTAGGAATTCAACAGGTAAAAGCTTGAAACATGCAAAATTGTTAGCTTTCATCTTTACATGTTTATTACCCAACTGATGCTGCAATCATCCAAACTTTGAACTTTAGTCTCTCAAGACTGAAATAAAATGTATATATTAATGCTTTAATTTTATCAAATAAAGTACATAAAAACAGAGTTAATTAATTTAAACATTAAAATAGCCCAAATTAAAACATCAGTTTTAAATAAGAGTGAACAGCTGATACATTCAAAAATACAATTCTTAACACAGGAATGTTCATAAAACAAGATTTTAGGGTTTGTCTTTGTATTTTCATTATATTTTACAAAATAATGGTTAAGTTTACCCACCTTACATGTGAATTAGTTGCTGTTTCAGTTTTTTTCTGCCTGTCATGAGTGACTGACTACACTGAACTGAAACCGTCCTGTGTCTGTCAGCAGGGTGGGAAAGACGCTGAGCTGAGTCAATGTTTAACTTACAGGACGCCTCTAAGACAAGAATCAATTTAAACATTTGTGGTATTTTCTTTATGCTTTACTTTGTAAAGTACAATCTCTGGTTAAAGATGATTTTTTTTAAACAAATCCTCCTGCTTGTGTTTCACTTTTTTTTATTGCAATCATTGTTTGTTTGGAGCACATTTTATTTTAGTCATCTGGAACCAGAGCAACCACAGGGCTGCATATTTATTGATAATGTGCTGTATTGATTGTTAATTTTTATATGAATCTTGTTTAAATAGACGTGACTATCCTTATATTAACCAAACTTTCTGGGTATGTAATACAACATGAGAACGAACAAATTTCCTTTTCTCTTGCAACTGAACAATGCATAACTGAAAAATGGGATAAAAACACTCTTCTTTCACTTTTTAACAAAAGTAAAACATCTCTACTTCCACGTCAAGGCAAGGTAAGGCAAGGCAAGGCAAATTTATTTATATTGCACAATTCAGTACAAGACAATACAAAGTGCTTTACATGATTAAGATATAGCAAAATATTAAAATGTAGATAGAAAATAGAATAAAAGCAAGTAGGGATAGAATGTAGTAAAAAAAAAGAACATTAAAAACAGTAAAACTGTTTAACTAGAACAGTCAAAGGCAATTTTAAACAGATGTGTTTTTAATCTTGATTTAAAAGAACTCAGGCTTTCCGCACTTTTACAGTTTTCTGGAAGTTTGTTCCAGATAAGCGGAGCATAGGAACTAAATGCTGCTTCTCCTTGTTTAGTTCTGGTTCTAGGTATGCAGAGTATCCTGGAGCCAGAATACCTTAGTGGTCTGGATGGTTGATACACCGATAACAAGTCTGTAATGTATTTAGGTGCTAAGCCATTTAGGGATTTATAGACTAACAGAAGTATTTTAAAGTCTATTCTCTGAGATACAGGGAGCCAGTGTAAGGACTTTAGAACTGGGGTTATGTGCTCTACTTTCTTAGTCTTAGTGAGGACGCGGGCAGCAGCGTTCTGGATCAGCTGCAGCTGTCTGATCCACTTTTTAGGCAGATCTGTGAAAACACCGTTGCAGTAATCTATTTGACTAAAAATAAACGCATGGATTAGTTTTTCCAGATCCTGCTGAGACATCAGTCCATTAATCCTAGAAATGTTTTTCAGGTGATAGAAAGCCGACCTTGTAATTGTCTTTAGATGCTTTTGAAGGTTCAGGTCTGAGTCCATCACTACTCCCAGATTTCGGGCCTGATTAGTGGTTTTTAGCTGAAGCGACTGAAGCTGTGTGCTAACTTTTGATCTCTCCTCTATTGATCCAAATATTATTACTTCAGTTTTGTTTTTATTCAGTTGAAGAAAATTTTGGTACATCCACATATTGATTTCTTCTAGGCATTTACTCAGTGTTTGAACTGGTCCATAGTCACCTGGTGACATGGTGATGTAGAGCTGTGTGTCGTCTGCATAGTTATGATAGCTGATGTTGTTGTTTTTTATTACCTGTGCTAGAGGGAGCATGTAGATATTGAATAGGAGGGGACCCAGGATGGACCCTTGGGGAACCCCACATGTGATTTTTGTCATCATTGATGTAAAGTTACCTACTGATACAAAAAAGTCCCTGTCCTTTAAGTAGGATTTAAACCAGTGGAGAGCTGTACCACAGAGGCCGACCCAGTTTTCCAGACGTTCTAATAGAATGGAGTGATCAACAGTATTAATGCTGCACTGAGGTCCAATAGAACCATCACGGTGGTTCTTCCACAGTCTGTATTTATATGGATGTCATTAAACACCTTGATAATGGTGGTCTCTGTACTGTGGTGAGCACGGAAACCTGACTGGAAAACATCAAAGCGGCTGGTCGTAGTTAAGAAGGTGTTTAATTGTTGAAATACAACTTTTTCAATGATCTTACTGATAAAGGGGAGGTTTGAGATGGGCCTGTAGTTCTGGAGTAGAAGTTTGTCTAAATTGTTTTTTTTCAGCAGTGGTTTGATAATTGCTGTTTTTAGGGACTGGGGATAAACACCTGACAGAAGGGACGCGTTTATTATCTGAGTCAAATCAGACGCTATGACAGCTAAAACATCAAGGTGGTTGGAAATGAGAAGGAGCGGACTGGATCCACCGCTCTTGCCAAATGTGATCTCCTGATGCAGAGGATACAATTTCTGTCTGGGAAAACTAGTTTGGCAAGAAAACTGCCAATATATGAAGCATGTCAAGTCAGTTTATTTATATTGTGGCAGGCATTTTACATAGTCAGTACAATCAAATCATCCAACTGGATTGGTCAAAAAGTTCTCTACCTAAGCAAACCTAGCAGGTTGCATCTTATCATTGACTTGCAGCATTCACTCTTCCTGGATGACAATGGAGCCCCAGTGGACATGCTTTACATTATTTAAACATTGCGAAACAAAAACAGAATAAAACAGGTAAAAAACAGTTGGAATAAAATGTAGAAAAATATAAACAAAATAAAATGTAGGAAAATTAAATTTTATTTATATAGCGCGAGTTCATGAAACATGTCATCTCAAGGCACTTTCCAAAGTCAAATTAAATCAGATTATATATATTGGGTCAGATTATACAGATCAAAAAATAATTCCTATCTAGGGGGAACACAGTTGATTGCATCAAGTCTCTCCAAGCAGCATTCACTCCTCCTGAAACAGCGTAGAGCCACATCGGACAGTCGTCTGCATTGTTGATGGCTTTGCAGCAATCCCTCATAATGAGCATGCATGAAGTGACAGTGGAGAGGAAAACTCCCCTTTAACAGGGAGGAGAAAATCCAGCAGAACCAGAACCAGGCTCAGTGTGAACGCTCATCTGCCTCGACCCACTGGGGGTACAATACAAAGTGGAGAACAGTAGTAAAACTCTGCAGAGTGAGAGAAATAGACCCTGATGTCCTCCAGCAGCCTAAGCCTATAGCAGCATAACTATAGAGGTAGCTCAGGGTAACATGAGCCACTCTAACTAGAAGCTTTGTTAGAAAGGAAAGTTTTAAGCCTAGTCTTAAAAGTAGACGGGGTGTCTGCCTCACAGACCAAAACTGGGAGTTGGTTCCACAGGAGAGGAGCCTGATAACTAAAGGATCTGCCTCCCATTCTACTTTTAGAGACTCTAGGAACCACCAGCAGACCTGCAGTCTGAGAGCAAAGTGCTCTGTTAGGAACATACGGGGTAATCAGAGCTCTGATATATGATGACGCTTGATTATTAAGGGCTTTATACGTTAGAAGGAGAATTTTAAATTCTATTCTTGATTTAACAGGAACCCAATGAAGGGAAGCTAAAATTGGAGAAATATGATCCCTCGTTTTGATGCTCCACTTATTCCAGATCAGTGGAGCTTATGAACTAAATGCTGCTTCTCCATGTCTGGTTCTGCAGAGCACGCTGGAGCCAGAAGACCTGAGTGGTCTGGAGGGTTGATGCACTGATAACAAGTCTGTGATGTTATTAGGTGCTAATTCAGGGATTTATAGACTAACAGAAGGATTTTAAAGTCTATTCTCTGAAATCCAAGGAGCCAGTGGAAGGACTTCTTAGTCTTAGTGAGGACGCGGGCAGCAGGTTCTGGATCAGCTGCAGCTGTCTGATCCACTTTTTAGGCAGATCTGTGAAAACACCGTTGCAGTGATCAGTTCTACTCAAGATAAATGCATTGATTAGTTTTTCCAGATTCTGCTGAGACATTCAATTCAATTCAATTTTATTTATATAGCGCCAAATCATGAAACATGTCATCTCAAGGCACTTTACAAAATCAAGTTCATGCATATTATCCAGATTGGGTCAGATTATACAGATGCCTCCTTATATAGGTCAAAAATGTCCTATATAAGGAAACCAGTTGATTGCATCAAAGTCCCGACAAGCAGCATTCACTCCTGGGGAAGCGTAGAGCCACAGGGAGAGTCGTCTGCATTGTACATGGCTTTGCTGCAATCCCTCATACTGAGCAAGCATGAAGCGACAGTGGGAAGAAAAACTCCCCATTAACGGGAAGGAAAACCTCCGGCAGAACCGGGCTCAGTATGAACGGTCATCTGCCTCGACCGACTGGGGTTACAGAAGACAGAGCAGAGACACAACAAGAGAGACAAAAAAGCACAGAAGCACACATTGATCTAGTAATCTGTTCTACATTAGATGGTAGTGGCGGGTGAGCCGTCTTCTCTGGATGATGTCACAGTTAACAGAACGCCAGACCTGGGGTCCGTTCTTCGTACGTTGCTTAAAACATCCAAGATCAAATGACACATCCAAGATGATTTCATCCGGCTAATCATGATCCGGCTAATTGGGTTCTTCGAACACACCTGTTGTTTACGATTAGTATGGCTGGATTGAGTTATCTGAGACAACTGCGCGTTCATGCGTTTGTTTAAAAGGGGAAATGTATCGATAGTAGAAACAATGATCAGCAGCGCTGCTATTGGCTGTTCAGCATGGCCAAAGAACGCCCACAGTTTTTCTCTCAAGCAGAACAAGAGCTTTTAATTGAAGGTTATGCCGAATTTGAGTCATTAATTAAAACACCTCAAAATCTGTTAAAGCCAGGAGAGAGGGCCGGCAAAAATTAGCAGACAAATTAATGCGTAAATACTGTCCATGGTAGATGTTTCTATCACATTCTACAGCATGAATTTTTTGCATTTTAATAATTTGATATTATTTGTTCTTTTATATCAGAGCCTCCACGGGACCCACTAGAACATGGGGAAAAGTAAAAGTGAAATACAAGAATATTCTACAAAATGGTAGCCTTTAATTATTACACTTTATTTTAAAAAGCCACTTGTTATGTCAAGAAATCCACATTTCAGTGTCATTCCTTAGAGACGGGAACTAACGTGAAAACTGGGAATTTTAATAAAAAAAAAATCTTTATCCATAAAAAATGAAAATCTTCCTTTTCCAAGTCATCCACAGTTTACACGGTAAAACTTTATTGCTCCGTGGCTAGATAATCCATCCATAGTTTTTTCTAATACAATATACGGCTCGACAAAAAGCAAGCCTTTCAAAGTAAAACTAGACTTCACAATAAAATGGCCCGAACAAATCTTCTTACTATAGGATAAAAATAAAAAGCAAACCATTATACAAATAACTTTAAATAAATTTTAGATTTATGGCTCTAACATCACTTTTTCCTCTTTAAAAGCCACTGTTAAATGATGTGTATGTCTGTTTAAAACAGCCACCAAGAAAAATCTCTCTACAATTACACTGTCGCGCTGCGCTAAAGGATCCTGTCTATTGCGCAATACGCAATTAATTCAAAAAGCTCTGAAATTATTCTTGCACCTTCCGCAACAGGTTGCTGTCGTAAAAATGGACATGGCTACGGCAGACTTCCCATCTCCTCCGCTTATACAGCCGTGATCTAATCTTGTTTACATGAAATAAGCCTGCTCTCGATCAGGCTTAAGCTGGCGAACATGTTGCTATGACAACAAGTGCAGGATGTCTTTCGAAGAACCAAACGATCCAAGATCATGCCAAATCGTCAACAATGAAATCCTGCTAACTGAGTTAGCGACGTATGAAGAACGGACCCCAGGTGTACCTACTATGAAGAAAAAGAGAGAGAGCAAAAAGTTAAAAGCTGAAATGACGACAGTCATTTCAATGTAATACAATGCAAAACTTAAACATTAGTCCTTTAATCCTGGAAATGTTCTTCAGGTGGTAGAAGGCTGACCTTATAATTGTCTTTAGATGCTTTTGGAGGTTCAGGTCTGAGTTCATCACTACACCCAGATTTCGGGCCTGATCAGTGGTTTTTAGCTGAAGCGACTGAAGCTAGAAAGCAGAGCTAAATGAGAACAAAAATGTTTCAAACGTTTACTTAGGGTATTATTAAGTCTGTTTGTATTCCTATTACAAACAGACTGTTCTATGGCAGTCGGCTGTTTAAATTCCAACGTTGGTTGTTTTAGGAATATTATTCTAAAGTCACTATGGCCTCATGCCTCATGGAAATGTGAGCACGGGGCACTGATTGCAAGGCCAAACGCTGCGTAGCTACTGTGCGGGATGATTATTTTCTAGCATAGACTGTCTTTGTTTTGTCTCATGCCAAGGCCACTATGGAGTATTAGGGAGAGCCGAAAGCGAGTAGGGGCAGAAACAGGCAGACACAGACTGCAGCAGGACTGTGGGGTGTGATTACTTTCTATCTATGTAATCTCTGCTCTGTTTCTCAATAAAAGTACTGGAATTTCATCACTCCACCGTTTCCTTATTCAATAACTCTGAGGAAGCAAGTTATTGTTTTGAATTCCGACCACATAGGTTTTAGAGAAAAGAGACTTTACTCAGCTTGGTCAATCCTGCAGATATTTGTGAGTCTCCGAACGCCATGGTGGCTTGTCTCCCCAGTATAGACACCTTCACTGGGGAGAAAGAGTGAGGAAGTCAGTTTTGTTGTGGTGCCAACCACTGTGATGGGGCAGTTCGCCAGGGGAGGGAGTCTGTAGCTTCTCACATCTTCTCATGTCTGTTTTTGTCTCTCCTGGCTGATTTCACAACAAATCTAATCAATTGCTTAGACTACATGCCTGTCCTGATGACATCAAAACGTGGATGACTGATAAATGTTCTGCTTTTAAATTCAGACAAGACATAACTTGTCATCTTTGGACCACAGTCTTTAAGAAATAAACTCCCAGCTGGTTGTGGCAGATGGCTGTTCACACTGAGCCTGGTTCTGGTTCTGGTTAAGGGTTCTTTCTGTTAGAGGGGAGTTTTCCTCTCTACTGTCGCCACATGCATGATCAGAATGAGGGATGGCTGCAAAGTCAGTGACACAATGCCAGCGACTGTCCACTGTGGCTCTAAGCTCTTTGAGGAGTGAATTCTGAAAGTTTCCTTAGATAGGAACGTTTTTCACCAATTTTTTAATGGTTGGATTGAATTTGATTTTGTCTCTTGAGATGTCTGTTGTGAATTGGCGCAATATAAATAAACTGATTTGTTTTTGATATATTTACTAATGTCAACCATGTTTTTGTCTATATCTAGTACTCTATCACAAAAGCAAGTTGCTCGTAGCTACAAATACTACTTGGTAAGAAAACTTATTCTGATTCTGATGAACCACCTCACATATAAAACTTGTACCTCAAGATATACACTGACTCAATTCAAGTTCAATTCAATTAAATTTTATTTATATAGTGCCAATTCATGAAACATGTCATCTCAAAGCACTGTACAAAGTCTAATTCAATCAGATTATACTGATTGGTCACAAATTTCCAATCTAAGGGAACGAGTTGATTGCATCAAAGTCCCGACAAGCAGCATTCACTCCTAGAGAAGCGTAGAGCCACAGGGAGAGTCGTCTGCATTGTTGATGGCTTTTCTGCAATCCCTCATACTGAGCAAGCATGGAGAGACAGTGGAAAGAAAAACTCCCCATTAACGGGAAGGAAAAACCTCCAGCAGAATAGCGGGTGAGCCGTCTTCACTGGATGAAGTCTCAGATAACAGAACAGAGTTTATCTTGCAAAAACACATTCTACCTCATTACAAAAACATCTTCATATTTTATAGACGAAGATGCACCACAGAGCACCACAGGAAATCATTCCTGCCTGTGGTCATCAATCTCTACAACGCTTCCCTCAGTAATTGACATTTATTCACTTTTTTTTCATCACTATCACTTTAATTTAGATCTACAGCTTTATATATATATATATATATATATATATATATATATATATATATATATATATATATATATATATATATATATATGTGTGTGTGTGTGTGTGTGTTGTATATCTGTATATCTGGAGCGTGCAACAAAAATAATTTCCCTAATAAACTATTTTCCTATTAAAGTATAAAGTAATATTAAAGTGTTTCTTATTCTGATAAAGATAAAGATGCATTGGTCCAAAACACATCCTCATATCAATTTCTCCAGATTTATTGTCTTACAGCCTGTAGTTTAGATATATTGGTTTTATATCAAACCTTCAGGGCAAAGTTTGGTTTAGAAATGATTTACCATAAAGCCATTAAACTGATTATCTTTTATCACCATCCAAGGTGTTGTCATCTCATCTAAAATTGTATAATACAATTCAGGGTACAGGTACAGGCACAGGTATGAGCACATATTAAAAAACATGATTGTGGGTAAGAATTCCTTGCTGTGTCAAAATCATCAGGTGATCTTTGGCTCCTCAAAACCACTGCTGAGAATTTTTCATGGAAAAACTTTACATACACAAGCACACTCTCACAGACACCTACAGGTGCTTGGATTCGGGTACTTACAGATTTACTTCTAAACAGAAAAGTATTACCTGTGGCTGTCACTTGTATTATCTGTAATATCTATGAGTTGGTTCTGCTGTTCTTTTTATATCTCTCACTGCAAGTGCAGAAACATACTCAGAGGATGTTATACTGTTCTCTCCCTTTCCTCTCCTCTTTGACCTTTTCTCTCTTTTAGCATTTTGTCTCATCTGTTTCTCTCCTTTTTTTCCTCTTCTACCTTCCCGTTTCATTATCCATTTAACATGAAATAGTCCCAGCATAAAATCTAATAAAGCTTTTTGCATATATATGAATCAAGCGGAGCACTATGGCAAAAGCAGTGCGGCTCCACTTGTGAAAGTAAAATCTGTTGGGCTCCTTTTGGCATTAAGACAATAATTAACAGGTATCGCAACATTGCCAGACAGGACTGTTACGCCCACTTTTTGGCTGGAAGACAGGGGTAACATAATAAATGAGTCTTGTTGATTGAAATTAATTAAAGGTTTATTTATAATGATTCTTTGAACAAAAAGAGACAACGCCCAACATGTTGTTGATCAAAATTAACACAAACAAATGGGATTTAAATAAAATAGTTTCTAAACAAAACTAACCAAAAAGGAAAATACAAACAGGGAGTAACTCTCTGCTCCAGTCAGGAGCCCAGCATGCTGGAGGCAGGGCCAACGTCAATTTGGCCAATCCCACATGTGTGCTGACACAGGACGTTTTGCATGAGTGCAATGGAGAGCACTGTGAGAATCATGTTCTTTGGTTTCTCCAGTGCCTTCAGCACCATCCGTCCGGCTCTACTGGGTGAGAAGATGACGGCGTTGCAGGTGGAGGCCCCCATCTGGTCCTGGATTGTTGATTACCTGACGGGCAGACCACAGTATGTACCCCTACAGAACTGTGTGTCTGATAGGGTGGTCAACAACACTGGGGCCCCTCAGGGGACTGTCTTCACCCTTTTCACCTCAGACTTCAACTACTGCACTGAGTCCTGTCCACTGAGCTATATTATACACTGGAGTGCTAATCACCGTCTGTTTGAACGAGTCGCTTTGAAGCCACCAGCCGCCATATTGGTACTCCCCATTTTCCCCCAGTAACTTGCAGTAACTAGGGAATATGTGCGCTACAGCATCGAATAACGAGGATTTTCTCATGTTCAGGGGGGGCTTAAAACTTCTAAAATATCAAATGCCATATACTTTTATGTTATGTTCTAAAACTATCAAGTACTGAGAAAGTTATGTGCTGAAATATTTTGCATTTTATTCATTTAAATATATATGTTTAACATTTATAAATATATAAATAACAATATACAAAAACATATATTTACATATGTGTATACATATATATATATATACATATATACATATACACATACTTATATATACATATATATATTTAATATGAATAACATGTAAAATACTCAGCACCTAATTTCCTAGTAGTTGATAGTGTTAGAACATCCACTGACTGTAGAATTACCTGTGAAACGTTTTCACTTAGCCAGAAAACTGCTTGTTATTGCAAGCAAATCCTGTGGGATTCTGTGAGAGTAGGGAGGAGCAAGATGGCGGCCAGTGACTTCAGTTTTTCGGCAAAATCAGCACTCCAGTGTATTATATAGCTCAGTGGTCCTGTCACCTTCAGAAGTTTTCAGATGACTCAGCAATAGTTGGCTGCATTGAAAAGGGTGATGAGAGCAACTTTGTCACTTGGAGTGAGCTGAACCATCTGCAGCTCAACGTGACAAAGACTAAGGAGCTAATAGTGGATCTGTGGAGGACAAAAACACTTGTGACCCCTGTTTCCATCCAGGGGGTCTCTGTAGACACTGTGGAGGAGTATAAACAGTGTGCGATTTGCAAAAAAACCAGAGGGGGGGATCATTTCAAAAGTTGTATTAATGAATCAAAGTTTTATTAATAATGGTTAGCTAGCAGGTGCTCTTTCAGGAAGCTAGCTAGATCCAGTAGGTTAGACTTTTGTTTTTAAACTTGTGCCATCTACTGTCGGGACTCAGGAGTAGGTATTAATTTACTTTAACCGCTTTGAGCAGAAAATGTAATAACACTCTTTAAATACAAACAACAAAATTAATTTACAAATGTGAAGGACACAAGACATGTATTAATATCAATTTTGAAAAATCCATCATATTCAGGGGTTAAAGCAAAAACAATCAATTTGACTGAAAACATTTTCTTGTCAGCCCATATATTCCCGGGCCGTGGACGTCATGCCACCTTAGTAACCTCATTTGCTTATTGTGCAAAGTCCACTTTAACCAAATCTGACATTTCCATTGACAATTCCTGTATCTCTCCCACCTTCCAGCTTCAGAGCCTTTGCACCATCAAGGACAGCCCTCTGCATAATCTCCTTCACTTTCCACATCCATAACATCACCTGGTTAACTTTCATATTTGCAGCATCAAGTTCTTGCTTCGCACTTTTGCCAAACTGGTCCACAGTCCACTCACCTTTCCACTTTACAATTTCAAAACCCTCCATAAACTGCAGCTAATTCAAAAGACAGCAGCTTGCATCATTACATCATCTTCTTCACACCTGTACATTAACTCTACTGTAACATTCAATATAAATCAATCCCATATACTCTGTGTCCCCACCTCTCACTCATTGACTGCTGGAGATGGTCAACAGCCCCTCCACAACCTTCTTTGTTACAGAAAAGTAACATTTATGTTAACATAATAATATTTATGATTTTTTTTTACTTTTTCCGAATCAGACCCAGTCAAACCGGGACATCGTTCCACATTCCGACCCTCCTCCTTCTTCTTCTTAAAAAAAAAAGCGCGTCATGCTATATTAGCCGAGCTACAGCGTTACTCTTTCAGTTTTAAATAAAAAATAACAGCAACAGACACACTTACCGAGGGAAGTTGTTGTCAGCTGTTTTTTGCACTGAACTTTCTGACCTGCTGGTTTACATAAATCCAAAGAAAACCTTTGACTACCGCTATTTTCATTCATGCATCTGTGGTCAGTTTGAGATTTTCTTTTAAAAGTTAAAATGATTGAACACCGATAAACCTCAGACTGGTAGATTTCCGCTTTGCAAAGACCCGCCCTACTCTTCTTCTGATTGGCTAATGTCCTAGCTCTGCCAGATTTCATTGGTTAAAGCGCAGCTTCTATTTAGAATCTTGAATAAAAATTCTACACGGAACATTTTGCGCTCATCTTCCAAATGACGAAAGTCCCTCACAGCGACGGAGAACATTAAACCCCTGATAATATTACTTATTCAGATCAGAAGGGGGAGGAATGTATCCCCCCCAGGGATAAAACATGAATGACCAGAGGGGGGGGACATCACAACCAGAGGGGGGGGACATCACAACCAGAGGGGGGGGGACATCACAACCAGAGGGGGGGAAAATCCCCCCCATCCCCCCCAGCAAATCGCACCCTGAGTATAAGTACCTGGGAGTGTACTTTAACAATAAACTGGACTGGACTAGAAACAGGCGGTCTACAAAAAGGGCCAAAGCCGACTCTTCTCCTTGAGGAGGCTGAGGTCCTTTAACATCTGTGGGACGCTGTTGAGGATGTTTTATGAGTCTGTTGTTGCTGGCACGCTCTTCTTTGCTGTCTCATGCTGGGGCAGTGGGCTGAGGGTCGCTGACAACAACAGACTAAACAAACTGATCAGGAGGGCCGGTGATGTTGTGGGGGAGGAGCTGGACACTTTGACCACTGTGGCAGAGAGGAGGATGCTGTCCAGGCTTCAGTCCATCTTAGACAATGTCTCACACCCTCTCCATGACACACTGACCAAGCAGAGGAGCTCCTTCAGCAGAAGACTCCTCTCACCCAGATGCACCACAGAGCGCCACAGGAATTCATTCCTGCCTGTGGCCATCAATCCTTACAACGCCTCCCTCAGTGATTCTAACACCCCTCCTCTGTAATTGACATTTATTCATTCTTTTGCACTGTTTTTGCACATCGTCACTATCACTTTATATATATATATATATATGTTGTTTGTATATCTGGAGTGTGCAACGAAAATATTATTAAAATAATATATATAATATTGGGATTATTAAAGTATTTCTGATTCTGAGTCAGAAATTCTTGCACCACTGGGTGAAAAAAACGTACAGATGTATAATAAAACTGAGGCGAAGGATGTCACAAGACAGTGGGGCCGGGAAATCCTCCTCGCTCCCCAGCGACACCTCCCATCCACAATGTCCTCACCAGGTGACTATAAACCCATTTTGCCCTGGAGGTAGGCCAGATTTTTGTGGTCTGGTCAAATGACAACAGGGAGCTCTGTGCCCTCCAGCCAATGTCTCCATTGTTCCAGGGCGAGTTTAACAGTTTGCTGTCACCGATGTTCTAGTTCCTCTCTGTGGGAGGGAATCTCTTAGAAAAGAAGGCACCCGGATGCAATTTTTTTGTCAGATTTAGCCTGTTGAAACAGGAATGCTCCAACACCCGTATCAGATGCGTCAACCTCCAAAGGAAACTGGACCTGGGGATTAGGATGGATGAGGATGGGTGCTTTTACAAACCTTTTCACGAGTTCGGAGAAAGCATGTTCAGCTTCAAGGGTTCAGATGAAGGGTTTCTTGGTAGAAGTGAGGGCAGAGGTGGGCAGCAATGAGGCTGAAGTTCCTGATTAAACACCGCTAAAAGTTAGCAAACCCCAGGAAGTGCTGAAGTGTCTTCCGGTAGTCGGGGGTGGGCCACTCCTCAATAGCCTGGATTTTCCATCTTCTTCATCTGTCCACCCTCAAAAACATACCCCAAAGAGGTTATAGAATTGACATGTGAGTTTTAAAGCCGGTTTTCCATTCGTCTCCCTTACAGAAGCAAACTAAGTGATAGGCATCATGTAGATCCAGTTTAGAAAATACGGTAGCCCTTTGAACAGGTTCAAATGCAGAGGAGATGAGTGGGAGAGAATATTTGTTTTTGAGGGTTATTTGGTTCAGAGCTCTACAGTCAATACAGCAACGAAGGGTCTTATCTTTCATTTCTACAAATGAAGAATCCTGCCCCGAGAGGTGAGGAGGAAGGTCATATGATTCCAGCTTGAGGAGAGTAATTATTGTATTTTTCCAAGGCCTCTCACTTCTGTCTGGAGAGGTTGAACAAACGTCCAGAGGGTAGAAAAGCATCAGGAAGGAGATTGATGGCACAATCGTAAGGACGGTGTGGAGGAAGGGAAAGGGCTCGATCCTTACTGAACGCTTGTTGTAGGTCATGGTATTCACGGAGAACATTGGAGAGGTCGGGGACTGAAACAGACTGTGGAGAAAAGGGAGGCTGGGAGGAGACATCCGACTGTAAACATTGGTTCAGACAGGATGAGCTCCACCATTCTATCCGTGAGCTGGACCAATTTATTTGGGGATTGTTTTCGTGACCAAGGGTACCCCAGAACTACTGGGAAACATTGAGGGAGGATTGAACTGAAAGCCGAGGGTTTTTCATATGGTCACAATAAGTTTCACCCACAGACCCCCAGAGTTACTGACAGGCCTGGTCTGTTGGGCGTGCCGGACAGGAGGAGATGACATGCTGGTGGGACCCGCAGTATAGACAACAACCAGATGACATTCTGCATTGCCTATTTGCACGGGCTCAGGAGGAGGTGAAGAAGGTAAGGTGCTAGGAGTTACTGTGCCATAGTGGTTTCTTCTAGGGTGTTCAGAGACGCAGACATTTTTTAAACCTCACTCTCTCTCGTGCGATTGTCCACCTTAATAGCCAAATTGATTAGCTTGTTAACTGTAATGATCTGAGTGGGGATGAACCTGGTATTCAGCCAGACATGGTCTCCATGCATTTTATGGTGTTTATTAGAGGGAAACAGATGGGTGAACAGAATCCAACAGATCGTAAGGCAGACATCCGGACAACCAACTGACAGCGAACAGAACTGGGCTGAACAGACAGGACAGGTAAAAAATAGACAGGATCAAGGTGCTGAGAGGTCTTACCAAAAGGGACCAGACTGAGGCAACTAATGAATGGATGAGAAGAGACAAACCGACGGGGAGCAGAAAACTACAGCAGGCTTAAATAGGCGGACAGACAGGTGAGCGAAAGGAAACTAATCAAGGACAGGTGGGAGTAAATTGTCATATATTCACCTAATCTGATCTGTTTTATATGGTGCTAGTAATTCAAATCAACTAATTTTATGCAAATTTGTTTAAAACCTTGTTAAAACACAATGATAACATGTGAAATTTTTTTTTAAGAATAATAAAAAAACAAAGGTTGTTTTTGAAGAATTGATCATTCACTTTCTTTTGCTTTTTATTCAATTTAAAACATGCACTCTGACTCTATTATTTAAATAATCACCTGTCTTGAAAGCTTCCAAAATACATCAGGGAGACTCTATTTTTAAAAATTCTTCCCTTCGGGGTTCGGGCACCGGCATAAGTGCACCCTCCTACCTGATAGTGTGTGGCCTGCTACTGTAAAAAAGTTTGACTGCCCTGCAACGGAGAACTTTATTCAAAAGGTCACACATACAAACGGGTGTGAGCAAAAGTTCAGATTACAATGCAGTGAAACCCCCTTTTGTATGCTTCGGTACACCGTTATTGTGTATGTGCAGAACATTCTTGAAACTCTATTGTGTGTGTGCGTGATCTCTCTTGGCAGATCTGCTCTGTATTTCTGGGAACTTCTTAGCTCAAAGCACAATAACAGACAGATTAATCTACTAGTTGACAAATCTTTGGACACTACAGAAAAATAGTGTAAAGGGTCACTGTCCAGACGTTTCCTCATGTTCTGGCTTGTACTCCCATTACCTCGCTGCTAAGGATATCAGATATTTCCCAATCTCTGCACGTATTGCTTTTTTTTTACTAACATTTCTAAATCTCTACCTCAGATAATCAAAGTTCACACAGTTCAGTTTTGAAATTAACTGGGATAAATCGCTCCTCATCCCTCTTTACCAGCCATTCCACATATTCAGTGGCATAACTCCTCATTTACATATCTAGGCATAATTTTAATAAATTTCTCAGCTATATCACATGTAAATTGCAATAAACTTAAAACAGAGATTGTGTTGGACACTCAGAGATGGTCTAGTCTCAAGATGTCATTGCAAGGCAGAATTGCCATACTAATAAGGAATGTACTTGGCCGACTGAATTTCCTATTCTCCATGATCCCTATCCCTCCACCAACTAACTATTTTGACAAACTGAAGTCCTTGACTACGAAATTCTTGTGGAATGATAAAAGCTTGTATTTGTTTATCCATGTTACACTGACCAAAACGCCCTGGAGGCTTGGCAGTGCCTGACTTTAAATTATATTGTTGGTGTTTTCAAATAAAGCATTTGACAGTTTGGTGTACCAGAAATGTTGTCACTCCCTGGCGACAGATAGAGGAAGAACTGGTAAAACTACTTAGGCTGATGGACATGCTAGTTTGGGGGTTGAAACCTAGGTCTGTGTGCAGAAAATTTGGGCCAGTTGTAGGTAACTCCTTGAAAATGTGGTCGTTTGTCCAGAAACATATGGGATGTAACATAAGGCTTTGTGACTGCTTTCCTGTTTGGCATAATTACAATTTACTGCAGCATTGTGGTCCATATTTTAATGGCAATTGGGCCTCCAGAGGAATTCACACTATCCAGGATCTGTATGACAGAAATGGTCTGATTTCACTTCAAGAGCTTAAAGAACGTTATTCTCTACCTGGGTTTCCGTGGTCTCTGTATCTCCAGTTGAGATCTGCAATACGTGCCCATGGAGTCCCATGGAATTCACCTTTACCCTCTCATCCGTTAGACGTTTGGATTTCCTGTCAAACATCCTCTACTGGATTAGTGTCAACTATCTACAATGAAATGCTGTCTAAGGGTATTAAACCTTTGGGAGTGATCAGTTCTTGAAATCGTGAATTTGAAGGTCAGGGTTATGATCAGTATGCTCAGTATGAGGGATTGCAGCAAAGCCATGTACAATGCAGACAACTCTCCCTGTGGCTCTACGCTTCTCCAGGAGTGAATGCTGCTTGTCGGGACTTTGAAGCAATCAACTGGTTCCTTTATATAGGAACATTTTTGACCAATCTGCATAATCTGACCCAATCTGTATAATATGATTGAACTTGACTTTGTAAAGTGCCTTGAGATGACATGTTTCATGATTTGGCGCTATATAAATAAAATTGAATTGAATTGAATTGAATGATCTGGACTGGGACAATATTTGGACCAACATACCCATTTCATCTAGGGAACCCAGCGCATCAACTTATTCATTCACAAGTTTGTGCACAAATGTTATGTCACACCATACAGACGCTTTATCATGAAACTGACAGATGATCCCCACTGTACTACAAAATGTGATCAGGACACTATTGGCACATATCTTCATGTTTTCTGGGACTGCCCCCCTGTGTATGGCATTTGGTCCAAGGTGCATAGTTGCCTTGAAAATATTCTAGGATTTCCCATTCCTATGCATCTCCCCCTGCTACTACTCAATGATGATTCCATTCTTAGTGGCAATATCAGATTGGCTCAGAGGAAAATTATTTTCCCAGGACTAACTGCTGCTAAGAAGACTATAATACACTCATGGTTTTCCCCGGACATCCTATCAGCAAAAGAATGGATAAATCACATTAGGGACATGGTCATTTTAGAAAGACTGTTGTACACAAAGCGCGAACACCTACTGTGCAGGCATGGGACACTCTTATCGGCTCTCTGGCTGACATAGCATTGTTTGTCTGTATGTATGGGATTTTCTGCCTGTGCGGTGTCTGAATATCGGCTCATCTCTTATCCTCTACCTCTCCTCTCTTGGCTTATTAGTGTAAATAATAGGTACGTGCAGGAGTGTGTGCTGATATTTATGTGGATTTGTGTGTAAGTATATGCAGTTAATATTTTATTTTTCTTTAGTGGAAAGGCAATGGCACTGGTTTTGTAATATGTTCAAATTCTTCAATAAAAATAAAAAGTAAAACAAAAAATAATCGGTTACTTCATGTAAATTATCATATATAATACATTGACACACAGTAAAAATTATGTATAAAGCAATCAGACGTTTTATACATCATTATCCAAGGTGCATAAACATATCCAATGCCCTCTTCCAAGTTTCTCAAGCACTTTAACTGTCTGTCTGCTGAAGCCTATGACATTTCACTGGAATGACAGAAAAACAAACACAGCCTGCCATTTAACATTGTACCTTTTGTAAAGAAAATACACACGTAGCATGTTCAAAAATATACATACTATGCACATGTGATGATCATAAGAGACATTCATTTTTATTACCTTTTAATGACAATTTCCAAGGGCCCTAAAGAATAAAAACACAGGGAAACATCACAGATTATATTGCTGACTGTGATTATGCACTTGACCAGTTGGTGGTTTCATGTAGAAAGGATGAAGTCTCGTGAAATTAACTCTTTGGTGAAGCAATTGGCATAAATGGTTCAATCCTCATGAGGCCTCATCTCACCATAACTATAATGAATAACAAAAACAATTTTAATAAATTTTAATAAACAACCGAGGCTTACGATGACGGCAGAGATAAAGGAACCAGAAACATGGTAAAGGTGATCAGAACAGGGTGGGTAGACGGAGGACCTGACAACCGGTTACTGCTGAGCTGACTGAATATGCAGGGGAGGAGAGGGAAGGAAGTAGAGTTGATTACACAGTTTAGATGAGTAAAAGTCAGTTAAGCAGAGGGAGAGGAGGGCAGTCTGTGTGTCAGCACAAGTAGGGATTGATGGAAATGAGAGAGTTGACAGACTGGCAAAAGTGTCTCTACACAAAAATACTGTGGAAATGAAGGTTAAAATGAGTAAATCTGAGGTAAAGGGCATGATTTGGAGCCACATAAATCAGAAGTGGGATAACAAAAAAAAAAAGAGGAGCCATATGTACAACATTCACAATAGGGTAGCAGACACTGGAGTACGTGGAGCATATAGGAGAGAAGAAACAGTTATTTCAAGAATTAGGTTAACACATTGTACACTTAACTGTATTTTCACAGATAAGAGGAAGCATCTACCTCCTTCCTTACTGATGGCACTATTCAGACAGCACTGATCATGGAGATTGCTGACACACTTTCACTTTGGCTAAAGAGTCCTTAATCAGTAAGGGTATTCAGATGGAACCTGAAGCTATCAAGGAAACATGAGAAGTGAAATCATGAAAGGCTGCATGATCCCAGGGAGCTATAATAACTAATCAAACCCCTGGGGATCCTGAATTAGTCAAGAACCCAGAGTCTTTATTGTCATTATATAACCATAATGATGTTTGGTGAGACACCGACTCAGAATTCACACATAACACACAGACACAGTCACCTTGTCAGAATCCAGTTTATTGGTTAGAGGTTCTTCCTCTCTCATGCACGACTGATAGACCGTTGACCTCTGACCCTACTCATCCTCTCCACAGCATACTCTTCAAATTTCTCTTAATTGCTGGGTCTCAACATTAAGATTTTCTTTAATGAAGCTTCCAGCAGTTGCCTCTTAAATTTCCACATATAGGATTCACAATAAATCATATAAAAAGGGAAAAAGCAGCTAAAGTGGAACTAAAACAGAACATAAAAGGCTTAGAAACAACTCATGCTACGTCCCAGGAGGAAAATCTGTTAAAACAAGAAGGAAAACCAGACATTAATAAAATACCAGAGGCAAGAATACAATTACAACTATAGCCATCTACTGTATATAGCATGCTATAATTAACTGCCAAGAAGTAAAAGCAAACCTCCTGTCACTATTTTTAAGTTTTCTATTATTACAAAATCAGGTTTTGGCACTTGAAAATTTAAGGAGAACATTGTGTCAGGAGTCAGCGAGCAGAGCCGTGCAGTTTTCTGCCAGCCCTGCTCTCTCTCTCTCTCTCTCTCTCTCTCTCTCTCTCTCTCTCTCTCTCTCCGCTCTTTCCACAGGTGATGGCAGCTGACTGGTGGGCGGGGCGCGCACACCTGCAGCGTGTTTAGCAGCGCCGAGCTGCACTATAGATCAGTTCACGCATGACTTCACGAGCAACATCTGCGTTACGCTGGTAGGCAAAAACAGAACTGTTCTCGTCTACTACATGACAAAACGGGTGAATTAGAGTGTGCTTTTAGTTCGTTTATTTTTGAAATCTAAACAATGCCTACGACTTGTGTGCTCCTGGTTGCACAGAGAGGCATTCCAAATCGCCGTATGTATGTTTCTTTTGTTTACCGAAGGACGAAGAAAGAAGAAAGAAAAGGATAATTTCAATAAAATGGATGCAGGCAGACAATCACAATCGACTGGGGGAGCCATCATACCACGACAGAATTTGCAGTCTACACATCATCTCCGGTACATACAACTTCATTTTGCACTTGTCATTGTTCCACTTAAATAATTATATAAATAAAAAATTAGGATATATACTTAAGACGTAAACATTCGTTTTGTAATAATATAAGTACATGTACAATGTATGCAAACCCTCTGGCATGAGTCTGTGAAAAGGATTGATAAGACAAAAACACCAAAATAATCCTTAGTGAACAATGTTTTTTTTAACCTAGCGGTGGCGGGTCTTCCTCTCTGCTGAGGCGCTGTCTGTGTCCGACTCCGCTTTCGTATGTTACACAAACATGTGTGAACATCCATTCCATCCATTTTCTGACCCGCTTAATCCCTCATGGGGTCGCGGGGGTTCCTGGTGCCTTTTTCCTGATATAAAATAATTGTAGCCGTCCAGTGGTTTCATGGCTTTCATGCTCTCTCGCGTGTACTGGCCTGCGAGTTTATAAGGCAGCTGTATATGTTGCCGTACGGAACACTTGGCAGCATTTCACAGACTCGCTCCGTCCCTTCAGGCTTTTGCTGTGTGGATCTGGCAATCTGATACCATCAACCATCAACTTACTCTTAAAACGATCTTGTGATACGTTATCTAAAGAAGAAAAATACGTCGAGAACTCGTCGTTTCCTTTGTTTGCGCCCACCATTGTGTTCGCCTTTTGTCTACCAGTGCGGCGCGCATGCGTGAGAAACCCGGATCAAAACAAAAACAATGAACTGGTCTATAAGATCTGCGCTCTGACAGCAGGGGGACGCCAGAGTATTAACCTTTGTCCGTAAGCTTAAGCGGCCATAGTCCTTTGACTAAATGAAACTTTCCCTAAAAAGTCTCTACTTTGTGTGTCCCTCAGGTCCGCTCTCGTGCCCCGTGGCTTCTCGTGTGGGAGAATCTCTTTTTCGGACCTGGACGGCTCAAGTCTGGCTCCACTGGTTACCTGCCTCTGGATGTTTTTTGGATCGCCCCCATCGAGCTTACCTGGTCTCGCCTGTTTGGACTGAAGAAGAACCCCTTCGGATCAGTCTGGTTCCTCCTGCTGTCTCTGGACCCGCCAGCGCTGCTCGGACCCTGCCCTACGTCTACGCCCACCGGTCATCTATTCGCACCACTCCATCTGGAGCTGAGTCCACTCCGCTTCCCCCTTCGGTCCGTTTCCGAGCCTTTGTGGTAAGCTGGCCCCTCGTTTTCCCCTTAGTCCCGTGTTTAGACTCATTTAATTATTCTCTCCCTTGTCTCCTAGATCGTTCGTGTTCCCACCCGAGTTATCACCTCTCGCGTCTCTCCTCCTGTGATCGTTCCATTGAGAACCTGTTTTCGTCCCGTGATTACTTCACTGAACAAATCTTCTGCAGTTTTATTAATAAATACCTTAAACTGCTTCCTGTGTGCCGGTGTCCTCTGCATGTGGGTCAAACATATCAAACCAATCATGACACGTGTTATATTGCCTGAGACAGCTTCAGGTGATGCACAGCCGCATCACACTTTCTGTAAGAATGGACAAAGCTCCTTGATGGTTCTGGAAGTGAGACTTCTGCCAGAGGCTTCTCCGTGTGCCAGGCTCAGCAGGGAACGGCCCCCAGTACTGAGGGTCCACACCACACAGCAGTACATCTAACACCACACCCACTGTGGTGGGAGGAACATACTCGCTAATGGACCTTTATATTCTTCTTACACTTTTTTTTTTCCTGCTGTTGATGATGGACTGTAATACCTGCTTCATGGGTTCCATTTATAAAAGATTTCAAGAACGCAAAAAAACAGAGACATAAAGTTCTAGCACCAACACTGATCAGACAATGATGAGAAGAACATTTGTCTAATGTTCATAACACAGATATGTAGGTGTTATCAGAAATGTACTGAGAACTAATTTTCAGCTTGCAGAGGCATGACAAATAATTCTCCTCATAAAATGGAACACGAGGATTTTGTCTCTGTTTCCCTAAGAAGTTTCTCCACCAGTTCACTTATTTCAGTTTCATGACTTTTCTGCATTTTTTCCTTTTCTGTCTCTGTATTGGTCTGCTTTAATTCTTCCTCGTGTTTTATTAGTAAATCTTTAACTGCTGTTATATTTTCAGTCTTCTTGGAGACACAGTTCACTAAATTACTAATTTCACGCTGATGTTGCTTCCTCTTTTCTGATTCCTTGTATGCTGCCAGTGCCTTCAACAGGTCATACTTCTCATCCTTGTCCTTCATTTGCTCCTTAAGCGCCTCCTTTTGTGCTTCAAACTCCTTTTTATATTTCTCCTGGAATTCGTTTGACTTGACAGCTTCCTCTCTCGCTCTGTCTTTGTATTCCTTTTGAAGTCGTTCCAGCTTTTCCTCTAAAATCTTTCGTTCTTTTTCTTCTTGTTCTCTTCTGATTTGTTCTTCTTTCTTTCTTTCCTCTTCATATCTTTCACGTTCCTCCTTGTACTGCTCCTCAAGTTCTCTCAGTTTTCTTTGCTCTTCCTCTTTTCTCTTCTCTTCTTCCTCTTTTTGTTTCTCCCACCATTCTTTGCGTTCTTTTTCCCAAGCCTCTTTATCTTTCTCCTTCTCTTCTCTGATCCTTTCCAGCTCTCTGTTGACACTGTTCTTTTCCTCTTTTTCTAATTGAATTTGTTTGTCCAGATCGTCAAGCTGCTGTATAAAACTCTGTCGGTGAGTTTTGTCATCGGTTTCTCTTTTCCTCTTTTCTTTTTCTCTCTTTGCCTGCTCCCTCTCTCTTTGTTTATGCTCTTTATCAATATTCTCTTTCATTTCCTTCAGTTTCCAGTCTGCTTCCTGTTTTAGTTTTTCTTTTTCTTCTTCCATTTTCCTTTTCATTTCTTGCATATCTTCCTCATACTTTCTCTTAAGTTCCTCCCTCTCTCTCTTCATCTCTTCTTCCTTCTCCTTGAGAATCTTCTCTGTTTTTTTCTGGATGGCAGCTTCAGCCTCCTGCAGCATCTCATTGGTGTAGAAGCAGCCGTTATTTTCCTTCTCCATCCTGTCGATCTTTCTAATCAGGTCACTGACCTGTGTTCGGTTCTGTCTGTCATAGTTGTTAAACACATGGTATCTTCCTCCACAGTCAGAAATGAGCTTCTCTAACAATTCATCTTCTCTTATGTAATCCTCGATTGTCTTCTCCTCATGTTCCAAATTATCCCCATTTGTAAAAAGAATGATGGTGAACTTTTCTGAACCTTTTCCAAAGCCTTCCTTTATTAATCTTAAAGTCTCCTTCTCCTCTGGAGTGAATCTTCCAATCCGTAACACCAGCAGGAAGACATGTGGACCTGGAGCCAGGAGACTCATACATTTCAAAGTCTCATCATTAACTTCTTCATGGCTCAAACTGTCATCAAATAAACCAGGAGTGTCGACGACAGCAACAGGACGACCGTCCACCACACACTCTTCTTTCTGACAACGTTTTGTGACTGATTTGGGGCTGGACTCGGCTTTAAAGGCTTTACGTCCCAGAATTGTGTTTCCAGAAGAACTCTTTCCACAACCGGTCTTTCCAATTAGAACAATCCTCAGATTCGCAGAGCTTTGATCTGATTCAGTACCTGTAATAAAAAAAATGCAGAAAGATAAAAGACTGACAATTACCACAGCATTGCACCAGAAGTCTCATCTGAAATATGGTATAAAATAATATATAAAAAGAGCTTACAAAGATCAGACTGTGTCTTTTTGAGTTTCTTCATTTCAGCCTCTAGTCTGGTGATGTGTTCATTTTGTTTTATGGTCTTCTCCATTTGGGCCCTTGTAAAAGTCTCTGAAGTGTAAAAACGTGGTGAATTCTTGAGAATGATTGTTTTTTCCACCCCGCTTAGCAGTTCTGGAATCTGCTGCTTGTCCTTGATGTTGACAACAACATATCTTGCTCCACATCTCTGAATAAGCCTCTGGATGTCTCTGTCTCTGCTTATAAAGTTAACCACATCTGGAGCTTTAGGATCTGACTCCACAGTGAACAGAACCATGGTGAAGTCATTGACCACAGAGTTGAACATGTCCTGGATGGTCTGTAACTCTCCTTTGTCTTCATCAGTGAGGGGACCTACAGGTAGGACCAGGATGAAGGCGTGGACCCCCTCAGGATCACAGAGGGAGACGCACCTGAATGATTCCTTCATCCTTTCCCGCTCTGATCTTCCGTACAAGGCAGGCAGCTCCACCACAGAAACCCAACGTCTGCTGACCTCTCCCTGGTTTTTAATACTAACTGATGAGTTGGATCTTAGCTCAGTCTGACCTAAGATGGCCTTGGCTGCTGAGGTCTTCCCTGCTCCTCTCCTCCCACACAGAACCAGGTTTAGTGAAGGTTTGATCTGTTCCTGTTGGGGTCTGCTGGTCTCTTCTTTCAAGGAAAGATATGTTCCTTTGTTTTCATGCACTATGTTCTCGATCTCCTCCATCAACTGGGTGAAATCTTCTCTAAACATATTGTAGTGTCTTCCATTGCAATCGCTTAAAAGTTCATTAACAGAGGGTCTCATTTCATTATCATGTGTTATGATGACCATGGCATGCTTGAAGGCATCTTGATGAAACAAAGTCATAACAAAATTCAGTATTTTTCTGTCCTTCTCATTGAAATCTGAAGGCTTCACTAACAGCAGCAGAACGTTCGGTCCAGGAAGGCAAAGTGTCAAACAACTGTTAATTTCTTCTAATAAAGCTTTCATTGAAAGATTGAATATGTCAGGCAATTTTACAACCTTCAGTGGTTTTCCGTTCCATTCTCCACAGGCCAACTCACTTTTCTTGAAAGGGTTAAGTTTGAAAAAGTCAAATTGCTTTTTCTTCATGATGAGGTTGCAGAGGGAGTTCTTCTTGTCCTCCCTTTTTCCAAAGATCACAATCCGGAGTCCTTCTGTTAAAAAATAAATTAATAATGAATTTGTTGTGAAATAATGACATAATAAAATAATGAACTCCGATAATGGCAATATAAATGTCAAACATTTAACTTTGTGTTCTTCTCAGATTTTCTAGTCTATAAATACCTTTTAATACAGTGTTACCGAAAACCTAATAGGTCACCATAAAGTAAGTAGTTTTCCTCTATATTTTAATGTCTGAAATAAACTGCTAAAAAAAATTAACACAATTTAATCTGAGTATATCAACTCCGGTAAAAAATCTGAAATATTGATCTGAAAGCAATAAAACCTCTTCTGTTTGTTGTTTTGTATCATCCACCAGGGCCTTACTTTTCTGACTTCTTTTCTGATTTGGTGATAAACACTGACAAGGTTATTAAAGTGGGGGATTTCAACATTCATGTTGACACAATGTGATAACCTTAGTGTAGCCTTTAAAACTATCCTAGATTCAATTGGTTTTGCTCAAAATGTGCATAAACCGACACACTCTTGGCTCCATACTTCAGACCTTGTGCTGACATATGGCATTGATTGTGAAGAATTAACAGTATTTCCTTACAACCCTGTCCTATCTGATCATTTTTAATAACATAAAATAAAATAACATTTGAGTTTAATCTGAGTTCTCCACCCCCAAAAGAGGGTTCCATTATAGTAGATATTTATCAGACAATGCTGCATCAAACTTTAAAGAGTCTTTCCCCCTTTTAATATCATCAGTATTGCAGAAATACCCTGCAGATAGCAGCAATGTTGTTTCTTGCCATTCACAAATAGATGTATTTGTTAACGGTGTGGCTTCGTAATTGCGTTCTGCATTATACAATGTAGCTCCCTTGAAAAAGAAGGTGATTATTCACAGGAAGCTGGCTCCCTGGTTTAATTCAGAGCTGCGTTCCTTGAAGCACAATGTTAGGAAATTGGAGAGAAAATGGCGCTCTACACACCAAGAGGAATCCTACCTAATCTGAAAGGACAGTCTATTGTTGTATAACAAGACCCTTTGCAGAGTTAGAGCAGCATATTTTTCATCATTAATTAAGGAGAATAAAAATAATCCTAGATTTCTCTTCAGTACAGTTGCCAAACTTACTCAGAGTCACAGCTCTGTTGATCCATCCATTCCCTTAGCTCTTAGCAGTAATGACTTTATGGGATTCTTCATAAATAAAATTGATTCCATTAAAAATAACATAATTGGAATCCTCCCAAACATGTTTACATTGTCCTCAGTAAATGAGGCAGCGTTGACAGATCACCCGCTATTACCATCTAATGTAGAACAGATTACTGGATCAATGTGAGCGTCTTTGCTTTTATGTCTCTGCTCTGTCTTCTGTAACCCCCAGTCGGTGGAGGCAGATGACCGTTCATACTGAGCCCGGTTCTGCTAGAGGTTTTCCTTCCCATTAATGGGGAAATTTTTCTTTCCGCTGTCGCTTCATGCTTGCTCAGTATGAGGGATTGGTGCAAAGCTATGGACAATGCAGACGGCTCTCCCTGTGGCTCTACGCTTCTCCAGGAGTGAATGCTGCTTGTCGGGACTTTGGCTGGTTCCCTTATATAGGACATTTTTGACCAATCTGTATAATCTGACCCAATCTTTATAATATGATTGAATTTGACGTTGTAAAGAGCCTTGAGATGACATGTTTCATGAAGTGGCGCTATATAAATAAAATTTAATTGAATTGAATTAAATCTGCTCAGTCCAATGGTAATGGGGGTTGTTTACGGTAAAACATATATATAATATTGTTCCCCTATCCCTTGTGAAATAAACAGTTTGAGAATGACATCAATAGACCTCATGGCTCCGGAAATATGGGCCATTGTACAAGGTAATATCTCTTCACTGTGTTAAACAGGGGAACCAGTGTGGGAAAGTGGGGGAAGCTGAGATGCTGCAAAGGGACCCAACTGCATGTCAGTGCAGGAGGGCCAGAGATGACTGTTATGGGAATATTATTCTGAAGTCACTATGGGCTGACGCCAACTCGGACTGGAGACACAAAGACACACACGGCGCACACTTCAGCTCTTTGGCTCTGATGATTGCCAAGGCCAATGCTCTGGTGTTACTATGCAGTTAATGAATGTCTGGGAAATGACTGTCTCCGTTGTTATTTCATGGTATGGTAGTGGAGCATTTAGGGGAAGTTGGGGAGAAACAGGACAGAAATAGGCGGATGCAGACTGCAGTGGGACCGTTGGGTGCGATTACTTTCCATCTATGTGATCTCTGCCCTGTTTCTCAATAAAAGTGCTTGAACTTCATTACTGCTGTCTCCTTATTCAGCATCTCTGGGAATTCCGTTATTGTTTAGAATTCCGACCACACCTACTGACACTAAAAAGTCCCTTAAGTAGGATTTAAACCAGTGGAGAGCTGTACCAGAAAGGCCAACCCAGTTCTCCAGATGTTCTAACAGAATGGAGTGATCGACAGTATCACATGCTGCACTGAGGTCCAATAGAACCAGCATGGTGGTTCTTCCACAGACTGCATTTATATGGATGTCAATAAACCTTGATAAGGGCGGTCTCTGTACTGTGGTGAGGAAACCTGAGTGGAAAACGTCAAAGCGGCTGGTCGTTGTTAAGAAGGTGTTTAATTGTTGACACTCAGCTTTTTCAATAATCTTACTGATAAAGGAGGTTTGAGATGGGCCTGTAGTTCTGGAGTAGTAGTTTGTCTAAATTGTTCTTTTTCAGCAGTTGTTTGATAATTGCTGTTTTTAGGGACTTGGGGGAAAACACCTAACAGAAGGGACGTGTTTATTATCCAAGTCAAATCAGACATTACAACTTTCTTTTAAAAAGTTGTGGGTAGAACAAGTAGCAGAGCAATTTGTGTCTCTAACATGAGGAGAACAGTGAGAACAAATTTTTTTGCGCAAGTGCCTTTTTGAATATGCAGATTACATGCTAAAGACCAAACCGCACAAATCTATGGCAGGGAACATCTAAATGTAAATAAATAATACCCACAAACTGGGCGACAGTCAAGTGCAAACTGGCATGCAAAAATGCCAGAAAGGAGGCACTGGTATGATAAAAAAAGAAGGACAGAGATGCATGTGACCATACTTGGGCTGTTAGAATAACAACAGTAGAACAATTTTAATGAGGAAAAGGACGGCTGCTAGATGCAGCAGTCTATTGTTTTAAATAGTTATCATTATTACCTCGAACGACTGGAGGGTGGTTTCATTCAACAGGAGCTGGAGAAGCTCTGCTCAGCTGTTGCATTTGACATGAGCACCGTCACTCATACACAAACTCGTAGAATAATGATAAACGGGGATGAATCTGATTTGTAAGCTTTAATATTTTCCTATTAAAGGTAGATATAAAATAAAAGATTTTCTTCTGATTTGCAGAATGTCTGATGACAAAACAACCTTTTTCTTTTTTTTAAAGAATAATTATTATTGTCTCTAATACAACGTATAACAGCAGAAATTCTCAATTCATTTAAAACTGTTTTGCAGTTAGGGTTAGGGTTAGGGTTAGCGTTCACAGACCAGTGTGGTGCATTTGCAAGTGTCAGAAAGCTATGGTCAGCAAGTGTCAGTGTGGGCTTTCTTTTTTTTTTTTTTTTTTTTTTTTTTTTTTTTTTTTTTTTATTCCTGCAAGGAGAATTTCAAATTATATGGACATGACAATGGGAGAGTAAAGGAAGAACAAAAAGTGAAAGAAAAGAAAAAAAAGAGTAGAGGTGAAAGAAAGAGGAGATAAAAGGGAGAGAATGATAAAACCTTCTTTGTCTGCTCCATCACCTGGAAAGAGACACAAAAAGAACAGCACAACCAACAGACATAAAGCAACAGATACACTTGAATAACACCTAGATGCCATTGCTAAATCATATATATTATTATGTAAGCTGACATGTGTAATGTGATATTAGAAAAAAGAAAGTGAAAGAACATAAATAAATAAATTATAAGATTACTGTATATAAGTGAACACTTAATACCTGGGACCCAGCACCTGTGGGAGATGTGAAAGTGCACTAGTTTAGGTGAAGATTATCCAGAAATAGCTTGATAGTGATTGTGGAGAACCGAAGACCCACCTTCCCCGAGCACAGAGGCAGGCGTCAGGGGATCCGTAACCCCGGACTCCCAAAGGGGTCCCTAAAGCAGGTCGCCCAGGAGGGGCCGACACAGGATATCTGCAACCCCCCCACCCCCAAGGAAGGAGCAGAGACGACCCCGAGGAAATCCCCCAGCCACCGCAATGCCGACGCCCTCAAGACCCGCGGAGACGAGCCCGTGGGCTCTGCCGGCAGCTAGCCCCGCTGAAGTGGTCCCGGCCATGGGCCCTGAGGGCCAGAGGCCCCAGGGGCACCCCGCCCCCGCGACGGGGGTCCCGGCCGCCCCCCAGGGGGCCAGGCCCCGCGAAGAGGCCGCCGGGAGTGGGCCGGCGCACGCCCGGGAGCCCGCCCCAAACCTGAAGCCAAGCAATGCGCCAGGGGGCCAAGACGCCCGCCAACGAAGTGGAGGAGGGCAGGACGTGGGGGGATGGGCTCCGCACCTAGCGGAGACTTGAGATGTTCTTGGGAGAGGGAGCGGACCACATCCATACCTGGGAAGAAAAAAAAAAAAGGAAAACTCATTCACCCCATCCCTCCCTTGTGCCCCACTCACCACACACAGAGAAAAAAAAAAAAAGACGCTGTACACACATTCTTACATAACACTCACATCCAACACTGACCAAAGGGGGGTCACCCCAAATCGACTATACGACTGCTTGTGCCCGACCCCCGGCCCCGGCCCCAGACCAGACGCCCCCCGGACCGGGCCCCCCCAAGAGGGCGGGCCAACACGACCCGCACGAGCCACCCGGCCAGAGCCCCCCCCTCCCCCTAAATACCTAATAAACCCCCTCCCTCCCCCCACCTTACCCTTGCCATCCCTGCCCCCCGCCCCTCCTGGGGGGAGCGGAGGCATCAGCCCCAGACCTGGCAAGCCGCTGACTACCCACCGCAGCCCCCCGCCAAGACCCCGGACACAGTGGCTTTCTTAGAATACTGAATGCTCTATAATTGTATTTCTGGTTTTTTTTTGATTATGCACATCTGCTAGCTTTTTATTCAGAAAATCTAATGTCCCATGTTCCTGAATGCACCATAGCTTTATGATGCTCGTGAATGCATCACACTGGTCTGTGAACGCTGTGCTGTGTAGATGCACGTCTGATCTTCTGCTTAAGACAAAGCTTTGCAGTTTCAAAACCCACATCAGCTATCACGGTTCATTGTTGTGTGTGAATGACAAGAGACAACAACAAATAAATCAGCCAAACCTCGAGGGAACACAAAAACTTTTGTGAGGGATCGCAAAAGTTTTTGAGAATAATCTGAAAACAACTTTTGGTGATAAATAAAGGTTACAAAATTGATAGCTAAACTCCTTATCTTACACCACCCTTGACAGTTTTTCTTACTGCAACAAGAGAAGCACTGGGTCGGTTGAGGGACCAAAGCCCCGGCAAAGTAAAGCTCCCGACTGAAGTGAAATTAGTCGGGTGAATGTGTATAGAAAAGCTACCCGTGATTTAAAAAGTCCCAGGCTTTTAGGTAGCAATGGAACATTTACCTGAATACCACTGCTCTGCGTTTGAACTCAATTCTGTCAAAGTAATTCTTTCAGGATCCTTAAAATTAGTTTATGTTAGTGTGTTCTGAAGGCCAATTATCAGGGTAAAATTAGCAAATAAACCTATGTGGTAATAAAAGCTTAAAGCTAAAGAAAAAGCTTATAGGAATAAAAAAAACATTTTTTTATATACTTTGCTGTAAGTCAGGTTGTGCAAAAGACAAAATAGGCAAATAACACATTCTAACACAGTAAATTACTTGCTTTGATCTATTGTTTATTTTTTGGGGACAGGATTTAAAACATTTTCTAAAAATGCAACTTCATGACAAATTCTCAAATTACTAATCTTCATAACTTACCATTCTCTGCGATATTAAAACTGATTTCCTCTGGTTTAACGTATTCCTCAGTTAGTCTTTGCGATGCATCCTTGAAAACATCACAGCTCACATATCCGTGGTTCTCTTTTACAATCTGACTTAAACGTGTCAGCAGCTCACGATGTTCCAGGTTCTTCAGACTTAAGTGTCTGTACTGACATTTAACGATCATCTCTTTTAAGAGTAGGTCGGATGAATCATCAGCTTCACTCCTCTCTCTGGGTGTGGAAATCAGAACCATGGAATGATCAAACGATTGATCACTGAAACGTGTCAAGAAGACACAGAGCCTCTCTTTTTGTTCCTCAGTGAAGTTCTCAGGCTGAAGAACCAGCAGGAACACATGAGGTCCTGGATCAGAGAGTGTGATGCAGGTTTCCACATATTCACTGAGTTTGTCTTCAGACAGGTCGGTTTGCAGGAGGTCTGGGGTGTTGATGATGGTTACTGTTCTCTGATTGAACTGTGTAATGTATATCTCACACTGTTCAGGTGCTTTTTCAGTGGTGATTTCTTCCTTTTTCAGTATGAAGTTCCCAACTGATCTCCTCTCTGACCAGCTGTTCCCCAGCAGAACAACCCGGAGCTCTGAGACTGTCAAAACATAGAAAGAATGGATAAATAGATCCGAAATGGAATCAGTTTCATTAGCCATGTTTGTGAGCACAGAAGTAATTTAACTCTCTAAGCTTTAGTGTTTCTGTTGCCGCAGTTTTAGTAATAAATGATAAATGAATAAAACCAAACATGGATACAAAAAAATAAATATAAAACAGGGCTCTAAACTAACTTTTTGCTATGGGATGCAAGATTTAGGAAAATTTATCTGTCATGGTTTTTTAAGTGTTTGGCCCACATGCAGAACACAGTCGGAAAACAACAAGCAGTTAAGATGTTTATTTAGGCTAATAAACACGAATAAATGCTCACGGAGTGAGCCGCAGACAATGATCGGGACGTCGGGATCAAAAACACTGCGGGAAAGAAAGGGACAGATTAACGAGAGCAAGTGCGGGGATCTACGCTGTGTGAAGCTCTGCCTACCGCCAGGTATGGAGAACCTGTCCGGGGGAGGTGAAGTGGAAGAACAGACTTGGCAGTTCTCTTACTCTTAGTGGAAAGAGGTGACTGAGCGACAGGTGAGCTGGCAGGTGGAACAAAGGCGGGGAGCCCGAGCAGCACCACAGCAGAGAGCAGGAAGGGGGATCAGCTGAAGGAACCGGGGTGAATCCAGGGACGGGAACGTTTGTATGGCTTGGTAGCACCAAGAGGGCTCGAGTGGAATGCCAGAGCAGGATCTGAGCGGCGGGCATTCAGGAGCCAGTCTTCAGCACTAGGAGAAGCGACCGGTCAGTAATCCAAAGCACAAAACGAACACAACGGTTTAACACTCCGGCGTCCTTCAGCTGACTGCAACCTGCTTTTAAACTCCAGCCGGAGCTGCCAAAACGAGCTGCAGGTGTGCATCACTCCCACCTGTCAACTACAGTCACCTGTGAGAGAAAAAGAGTAGAGAACAGACCGTGGTGGAGCGGTTAGCGACCGTGGCGGAGCGGTTAGCGCAAACCATGTTAGAAGGCTTTTAGTCCTTGACCCGGTCGGCCCGGGATCGACTCCGACCCGTGGTGCTTTGTTGCCTGTCTTCCCCCCTCTTCCTGTCAGCTCACTGTCAATAAAACGCGTGCCACTAGAGCCGCGAACACATTTAAAAATAAAAAAAGTTTTGTTTTTTTCTGTGTTGCTCTCATCAGCATCACGGGTTAGCTTCGGTGTGAGTGGTTGAAATAGCACGTCGATAAAGATGACAGACAAGTGGCTTATCCAATCATATGCAAGGATTTTTGATAAGGCCCAGCCTCCAAAAAAGGCCATTCCTATGGATCAGTCCCAGATGGATGAGTGGAGCTAGGCGGAGCGACATACATCTGGCCAGGGTCAGGTTACTGGGCAACAGGACTGCAGGGAAATCCACTCTACAGTGCAATTGTCTAATTGAGTTAGTGGCAACAGTCAGTCACACCAAGGGGCGAGGAGGCAGGGAGGTTTGGGAGGATTCTCAACCAGCCGGTTTGTTTCAGGTCAAACTGGTCGTGGTTAAACTCTTTTTTCCTACCCAATAATAAAACGCAGCCGTGGTGATGCGCAGGTGTGAAGCCCCCCTCACAACCGCAGGTCGCACAGCATCAGGCTGAGTCAATCTGATATTATGGGAGATGCAAACAGCCCCTCATTAAAAAAAAGAAACTGGAGTGACTTAAAGTAGCAAGTGGTGCCTTGAGTGGAATATTTTTCGAAAACCTGTATGTCTTAAAAATCATATTTCAGATCCAGAGTGATTGCTACTAACCTCAATTTTTTTTATAATTCTTCTCAAATGTTTATTACTGAGAGGATTTTAAAGTCTGTAAATAATATAAAAAATCCTTTGTACAATATTGTTTGTACTACTTTTTATTCACGATTATTCAATATTTTTCCTGTTTAGCCTCATCACATTACGTTAGGCCTCCTAGAGCCACACCTTCATCCCACCTGACCGTGGAAACTAATTTATTTTCCCTTAGTGAGGATGATAATGTTTATTTTATATACATATTAATTGTATGATTGTTTCTGTACTCCTTTCCTCCACGGTTTAGGTGGTGGATGAGCCAATCAGCTCTCCCTGTTTCCATCATCTTCTGCTAAAGAAACTCTTGGGCTCGCTAAAGGTCCTCCTCATTACTTCTAACATTTTTCTCCTTTAGGAGCTATCTAACAGCCTAAGATGCTTTGTGAATAAATTTTATCTTACGAGTTAAAATAATAGGAATACTCTTAAATTCTGGAAATTTAAGATTTTTCCTAAAATAACGTCACTAAGAGCTACTTTTAGTCTTAGGATTATTTGTGAATACAGGCTCTGATTATTTACAGATCACTTTAATCCTGGATACGGCCCCTTTGGGTTGTAAATTTAAGAAGACTTGTTTGCAAAACCTTAAGGTCGTTTATGATTCCTTGAGAATTCTGCTTAAGAAACTCAGGTCCAGTGTTGTAAGTGAGATGTTCTGTAATGGATGTGTCAGGACATTTCAGCCACTCCCAAGAAACTTAATGTATACATTTATGTGTCGTCTGGACAGTCTTAATGTAACACCACGTCCTTCAGCCAATGCCCAACACTACCAGTCATCTTTGCACTCACAATCTGGCCGACCAATATCCGGACTGTGCCTCCACTGCTGGATTCTGATGTCGTCTTCTACAATAAAAATACAGACAGGTTCTGTAAGTTGTCTCTCAACTCCAATTCCATTGAAACAATAGAGCTTTAAAAATACAGCAAAAACTGTAAAATAAATATATGTAAAATATAGCTTTTGGTTTGCACTGATGAATAATATCTTACCAGATTCATCCCCTGCAGATGCCATAGTGTACAGCTCTAATTGATCTGTAAAAAAAAAGAGTTCAGATTTCATCTTATCAACTTTTAGGTGCAAAGCTTGTGTCAACAAAAACAAAATACCAATATCCTGCAGCCAACATGGGATGTGATGCTGGACATCATGTGCTGAGCCGCTCTGGCTGTCGGGGGGAATCAGTAAGTTGCAAAGACTCTGCAATCAAGATGACAGTGGAAATGGTGGAAAACAGTACTGTTTTTTTGGTTTAGTCATAATGTTTTAACTCAACGTGGCTTTTCCACACAAAAATCTATTGAGAGTTTTTAATAAGTCTTTTTCAGATGCTTGTTTTCAGGAAATCTGGATCAACAGAACAGTTTCACAACCCAAACAAAGACTGGCTTTATAACTTCATAATCCACCCCTCAGGCAACAGAGGGCTGCCACCATAAACTGGTATATTAAACACCTTCTTAACAACGACCAGCCGCTTTTGACGTTTTCAGTCAGGTTTCCTCACCACAGTACAGAGACCGCCCTTATCAAGGTGTTTAATGACATCCATATAAATACAGACTGTGGAAGAACCACAGTGCTGGTTCTGTTGGATCTCAGTACAGCATTTGATACTGTTGATCACTCCATCCTGTTAGAACGCCTGGAGAACTGGGTCGGCCTCTCTGGTTCAGCTCTCCACTGGTTTAAATCCTACTTAAAGGACTTTTAGTGTCAGTGTGTAACTTTACATCAGAGATTACAAAAATCACATGTGGGGTTCCCCAAGGGTCCATCCTGGGTCCCCTCCTTTTCAATATCTACATGCTCCCTCTAGCTCAGATAATAAAAAACAACATCAGCTACCATCACTATGCAGACGACACACAGCTCTACATCACCATGTCACCAGGTGACTATGAACCAGTTCAGGCTCTGAGGAAATAGAAGAAATCAATGCATGGATGAGACAACATTTTTGTTTACTTGAATAAAAACAAAACAGAAGTAATAATCTTTGGACCAATAGAGGATAGATCAAAAGTTAGCACACAGCTTCAGCTGCTTCAGCTAGAAACCACTGATCAGGCCTGAAACCTGGGAGTAGTAATGGACTCAGACCTGAACCTCCAAAAGCATCTAAAGACAATTACAAGGTCGACTTTCTATCACCTGGATAACATTTCCAGGATTAAAGGACTAATGTCTCAGCAGGATCTGGAAAAACTAATCCATGTTTATCTTTAGTAGAACTGATCACTGCAACGGTGTTTTCACAGGTCTGCCTAAAAAGTGGATCAGACAGCTGCAGCTGATCCAGAACCTGCTGCCCGCGTCCTCACTAAGACTAAGAACGTAGAGAACATGGACCCGGTTCTGAAGTCCTCACTAAGACTAAGAACGTAGAGAACATGGACCCGGTTCTGAAGTCCTCACTAAGACTAAGAACGTAGAGAACATGGACCCGGTTCTGAAGTCCTCACTAAGACTAAGAACGTAGAGAACATGGACCCAGTTCTAAAGTCCTTCCATGGCTCCCTGGATCTCAGAGAATAGACTTTAAAATCCTTCTGTTAGTCTATAAATCCCTGAATTACCACCTAAATCCATCACAGACTTGTTATCAGTGCATCAACCCTCCAGACCACTCAGGTCTTCTGGCTCCAGCCTGCTCTGCAGAACCAGAACCAGAACCAGAACCAGAACCAGAACCAGAACCAGAACCAGACATGGAGAAGCAGCATTTAGTTCCTATGCTCCACTGATCTGGAACAAACTCCCAGAAAACTGTAAAAGTGCTAAAAGCCTGAGTTCCTTTAAATCAAGATTAAAAACAGCTGTTCCCCAGCAGAACAACCCGGATCTCTGAGACTGTCAAAACATAGACTTTAAAATAGTTTAACACTAGTTAAATTGAAACATCATTAGTTCAACTTTGTAGTCCAACTGTTTTTAATGTTTGCTTTTAGTTTCTATTTTTCCATGTTCTATTTTGTTTCTAATCTGTTTTTTCCTATGTTTTAATCATGTAAAGCACGTTGCACTGTCTCTGTAAAATGTGCTATACAAATAAATTTGCCTTGCCTTGCCTTACATAGACGCCTCATTGGGGGCTGGTTTACACATCGACCTCTCCACCATGTTGAATGTGGCAGAGAGCAACAAACGCCGATCTGAGAAGATGTCTTATTCTTGTGCTGCATGGAATTGTACCGACCGTTTTACCGAACAAACCAGATATGCTGGCATAACAAGAAAAAAACTCCCCTAGATGTTATGGCGAGAGGGCCCAAAACTGCCCCCCCTGCGGAAATCTGTGAATGCTCTGAACTGTGGGCCGGTAACATCAAATACAATGGCCTCTGGAGAGCGTTCATGGAAATATAACATCTTTCACCCACGCACACACATAACTGATGCACATAACAACATATGTACGTCATGCAACTAGTCTCCAAGGTTAACCCCATGCTTAAATGTTGTCTCGTCACATGTGCTTTTTTGATATCTCAAACTGTATCCTGCAATTATGATAAAGTTTGAAATATGTATTTTTTTTCCTCTTACTCCCCAAATGTGGCTCTTATCTTTCGACAGAGTTAAAGGCTGCGCCCTGGGGTAACCGCGTCAGGCGGGGTCCTCAGCCGCAAGGCCTCAGTCAATCGTTCCCTCGAAATGTTTGTGATGTATGTGATAGATGGTTGTACTGGAACTGTAATTTCCCTCTGGGATTATTAAAGTATTTCTGATTCTGATTGTGATTGGTTTTAGTCTGTGGCTACCAGGACATCTGAGACCTCAAAGAAGGCACAAGAGCGCCTGTCACTGGACTCTTCCCATCTTTTCCAAGAGGCTGAGTCCATCTCTGGGCCCACTGTTGTGAGTATTAATGACTGAGTTTACCTCACACACCTGTGAATGTTATGATGTTGCTGTAGCTAAGGGAATGTTCTGTAAAGTTTTGCATTGCTGCTGATAAACCATTTCCATGGGTAGACTTTAAAAATGTGTTTTTCCAGTTCCCTGTTTATTTTAACACATTATTTATTTAAATATAGAATGGTCCTTTATTTGGCCCTCAGTTAAGACATGTATTTCTGTCAACATCAACTTGACAGGCAAATAGAAGGGCACAGGGCTTATTAATTTTTGTGAATTATTAGCACAACTGAATCAAAGGTACACAATTTTTGGTTTGGCCCTAAATACGGAAGTTACAATATTTTCATAATGTAAATATATATATCATGGCTGGAGTATTTTTCTTAGCATCAATATCAGATTTGTAATTTTCCTTTTGTGACAACACTTATGCACTACATTTAAACATGTGAGTATTAAATAATAAAAGAAGAAAACGGGGGGCAATGAGAACACATTGTGCTAATACAAATGTGATGAACGTCACTCAAAATATTTTCATCTATTTTTGTAATAGGACCACTCCTATGTTATGCCTTCATCCAATGATGATCTGAGGGCCAAGGGAAGCCTTGGCCAGGGTGGAGAGTCTGGGAAATCAGAGAAGGAACGCCAAGGACAGAGAGAGAAGGGCAAAGAACACTATGAGTGGTCTTCTGGGGGGTCTCATCGAGAAGAAACTCAATAATCTGACCCAATCTGTATAATATGATTGAATTTCACTTTGTAAAGTGCCTTGAGATGACATCTTTCATGAATTGGCACTATATAAATAAAATTAAATTGAATTGAATAAATGAAGAGTTAAAAGAGCAGCTTGATACATATTCAGGTAGATATAAAAAACAAATGTGAAAAATAAATAATATGAACCTCCTTACCCACACACATTGCAAAGGTATTTTTTGTGTTATATGAAAATGTTATTCAATATTATCTGAATATTATTGTATTCTGTTTTGGGTGAGTAGTAAAAGGTTTGCACACCTACATCTGAGATTGTTAACATCAACCATTTCTACTTCCAGGAAATGGACATGTCCACTTTATTACAGTCATGTAATAATGTCTCAAAAAGTCAATTCAGTCCATTTATCCAGATTCCAAATCCCAGTACTTACATTCCTTCTGTACAAGGACAAACAAATCTTCTTGTTATCTCTGATTAAGGTGAATGAGGTCTTTGGATGTCAGGCCTGGCCTTAACATGGTGATGATAGAAATGCTAAGGAGAAGACAAGAATATCCAGATTAATATAGCCATGTGTGTCTCATGTTGGGGAAATGGTAGGTGCAGATGTACCAGCACCTACTATTGCTGGTCTGATATTAAAAATGTGTTTTCCAGTTCAAATCTCATATTATTTAAATAAAGTCAGAACATTACGAGAATAATCGTCTGCAGAACCATTTCAATATTTCACGGGGGAGTACTAGGGCCAGGCTGTAGATTCTTTTATTTTAAATTACGTGGATAAAGTAATAACATTAGAATAAAACCACAAGGATATGACAATAAACCCGTAATATTGCAAAAATAAAGTTAATATTGCAAATATAAAGTATATTATGAGATTAAAGTCCCCT